>NW_006263635.1:218675-219841 GCF_000469605.1 Apis dorsata | reverse complement strand
TTTTTTTTTAACAATATTTCAACAAGTTTTAATATTTTTAAAAATTATGATTCGTAACACATTTTATCTCGTAACAGATTATATAGTTTTTAGCCTGTAAATATATCGCGTAAAAAAAAAAATGTAATAAAAAATGTAATAAAAGGAAATTCTCTTTCCTTTAATGTAGATATTCAATGCAGTTATATTTTAGTGGCATAAAAAACGAATCTTAAGTCAATGTTTTGCCCCTTAAGGTATTTTCCAAGAAAATTTTTCCTTCTTATATTCAGGTAAACCTTACCATTCAGGTAAAGTAGTCGATTACTTTTATTGTGCGGTCGTTCGTGCGGTACGATGATTACAATGACCCATCGACCATCATTTACGACCGACGAATACAATTCTTTACTTTAAAATACAAAGAGGATTTTCTTTTCAGGTAGCCAACAGTAAAAATTCCTTCCAATGTAACATGTTTGAGCGAGGCTACACTCAAATCGAAAATTTAAAGATACGAAGATCTCGAATGACTTTAACGAGCAAACGAGCAAAGTCGTTTCGTTATTTCACATCTTTCGAATATTTTTGATAAATATAAAAAAAAAAAAAATTAATTCAATGACGAATTACATTTCTAATTTGTTTTTATGTAAATAATTATGTTTGTATTTTTTGATCATATCGTAAATTTATTTAAATTACATTTAAGAAATTTAGGAACGAATATTTATCTTTCATTCATTCGGGTATCTTGTACTCGTATCTCTTTCTCGTACGACGATTGAAATTTTTATGTTAATGCTTATATTTTATTGATAAACACGCAAAAATTAGCATTTACAAAATGTGTTTCCTTTTTAAGCATTAATTTCTGTATTTACGATTAATTTATTGAATTTACAAAAGGTACCGAAGGATGTTTTAATGAGTATAGACAACTTAATTAGTTACTAAGTTACTAAGTAAGATATCTAAATTTAAACGTCAATTAAGCAATTCGACGAATATTCTCTACAATCTACAACTCAACCAAGCCAACTTTCGGATCTTCGTCGAATTTCGAGCTATATATTTACGCATTCCATCCTACAAAATTCAACTTTCCTAACAAGTTAATCTTCGTCTGATATTCCGTTACAAGATTCTTCCTCGGCTAATTTCCATTCTCGCCTGCCACCATAAAA
>NW_006263635.1:218370-218596 GCF_000469605.1 Apis dorsata | reverse complement strand
AAAAAAAAAAAAAAAAAAAAAAAAAAAAAAAAAAAAAAAGAAGAAGAAGAAGGAACGAAGAAGACGAAAACAAAGGGTCGAGAAAATCGAGAGGAATCAAGGCCAGTACGGTTCAGGTTTCGGGGCGCGAACGACGATCATTAATAATATCCGTGGCTCGCGTCTCCATTTTACGCCGCTGACAATGGACAACTGTGTAACAATAATGTTCCGGGCTCCCCGTGTA
>NW_006263635.1:213030-218187 GCF_000469605.1 Apis dorsata | reverse complement strand
GGACGTCGGCGTGTGGTGGCGGCGGCGGCCGCATCGTTCCGTAGAGACCCTAGGTGGACAGAGACGCAACGAATCTATCGAAATGAGCGCGACAGAGGCGATGAATTGGCGAGAGAGAAAGCTCGAATCGGCGAGAGGGAGGGAGGAAGGGGGATGACAGAGAGGGACGGAAGAAAGGGGAGGGAGGACGGGCTGGCATGGACCATCTAGCCGCGCCGCAGTCAAGTAATGAAATTTGACTGGAAATTAACCACCGTGGTGTACGCGCACACGTCGCTCCCGGTCTCGGAAGTGGCGCGTACACGTATCCGGTCGCGTGTGTGTTTGTGCGCGCCGGCTCCCCCCACCCTTTGATCGCGATACGAGCCCGCGACGCGCATGCGCGCACCGCCAAACAACGCCGAACCGCGGCACGGTCCGCACGTACAAGATATTACGAGAGTCGCGGCCCATCATCGGGGGAAAATAATGGCCAACCGTTTCGTGATAACGATGAGTTAGCGTTACACCTCGCTTGTGTATACGTATATCACGCTGCCTCCCCTCTCTGCCCGCCTCCTGCCGGTCATTGTCTCTCGCCCCCACACTCCTCTTCTTTCTCTCTCTCTTTCTCTTTCGTTTCCGCGTTACGTTACGCCGCCTCTTTCGGGCTCATTGGCGTTTCTGCACAGCCCGGCTGTTTTGTTTCCACCGTTCGGCGTAAATGATCGGTGTGTGCACCGCCCCTCCACGGTTCTTACGCCGCGTCACGATGCGGTGAAATTAATTTGTATTACGTGTCGGGATACGTTAAACGGATATTCCGAATCTATTTCTTGTACGTTCTTGTGTATTTAGCGGTCTGAGCGACTGAATCGTAGAAACGTGTCTGTTTCGAGTCGATTACTATTGCATTACGGTTTTCTTGGCGGTAGAAAGGTAACGAGTTTTTTTTTTTTTTTTTAAGAATTACTTACAGATTGGATTTGTTTGCTTACGAGTAACAGAGGAAGTAATTTTTTAATATATGCCTTCAAGTGAATAGTGTAAGAAAGTGAAACGATATTTCTTTTTAAAAAAAAAAAAAGAAAACGTAACGATCAACGAAATTATATGTTGCGTTGATATTGATATTCAAACGAAACGAATCAAGATGTGGAACAAATGCGACGATAGTTAGCGGTTTCGAAAGGATAAAATCAATTGGAACGAACAAGTATTATAACGAACGTTAATACGTGTAACATTTCTATTGTAAGAACTAAATAAGAACAATCAGCTTTCCGTGCTAATCATTCGCCATTAGCGAAACACGTGTACGAAAATAAATTCTCAGAGAAAGAGAAACTTTCTCGGCCATTAATAAAGAAAAAAAGGAAAAGAAGAACAAAGAGCAAAACCTTGTTGTTACCTTAATTCATTCGCGGGAAGAAAAAAACGGCTAATCGAATCGTATGGAAGTTATAACGAAGGCGAGCAGCAACCAGGAAAAATGACGTGCACACGTTGAAGCTACGTAATTATCGTTATTTACCGCGGATTGCGTGGCCCGGCACGCCACCGCTAATCCGGCAGCAACAGTTGTTGAAACGACAGTAATAGTGGCGCGCGATCGATAGGCGGTTTATCGTGCAGTTTGAGCGGCGCCATGCATTATTGAAATACGAGCCGACCAAAAGATTTCATGCGTAGGCGTGAATGCATCGAGCAAAACCTCGCCGATGTCGTTCGCTTCGACAATCGTCGATATATCACACGGGAAAAGATCCATATAATCCATACGAAAAATCGAAATCAAAGAATGAAACATCTTAATCGCGGCCATATCACGATGTAATAAGATCGAAGATAGTTAGATAGATTTCTTTGGCGTATTTTCGAACTTGTCTTCTTTCAAATAACAATGCAAAACGTATATAACGTCGTATATAACTTTTGAATTATTTAAAGGATATTAATTAAATTAATTTGATATTGTTATATGTAACCTGTAATGATATAATTATTAACTAATTAACAAATTATTTTAACGTTTGATTCTAATTCTCTTTTACAAACACTAAAATATTAGTCTAAATAAATATACAACGAAACCTATACTTGATAAAAATACAATGAAGAAGACTAAAAAATATACATACGAATTCAATTCTGAAACAAAACTCTCGAAAGAAACTAATAATAATAATAATAATAATAATAATAATAATAATAATAATAATAATATCCTTTTTACGTGTCGATCGTTTATTAAAAATGGACAGGTAGTTCACACTTATATATTTGTGAACTGGAATTTACGTGCTTACTTGCGAGGAAAGTCGTTTTCAATGGATCGAAAATCCAGCAGCCGTCTAGCTGGTATCTGGTCGGAAACTTTACAACTCACTCCCGTCGCTTACCGGACGTCTCGCGGCTAATCCGATCGGAGACACGGCGAATTATCTCTGAAACGAAGCGAGTCGATCGACGGGGCCGAGATTGCCGCGATATCTGGATTCGATTCGCGGTAATAAGACGTCTCCGGGCAAAAATCCGTCAACCGTGGTGGAACCAACGTCGTTGGCCAGTCGTCGCGACCGATCGATCCGCTCGATATCGAACGTTCTTCGATAACTAGTGTGTGTGTGTGTGTGTGTATATATATAAAATTCGTGCTTTCGAAGATTCGTAATTGGAAAGGAATTGTCCAAGTATATTTTCGACTGGTTCGCGTATCAGAATCGAGAGAGAAGGAAGAATCGTCAGAAATGTTCAGAGCGATGAAACGTTTGTTTCGCGAAATGACGAAGAAATTGTTGGCCAAAGTGCAATATTAGCAAGAGCGCTCTTATAATAGATACGCGATGGCACATAAATATACAATTATGCGTGTGTGTGTATATACAAAATATATATATAGTTCAAGCATGTGCAAAGATAAATTGAAAAAGGGGGAGAAGAATAATAAATTTTAATGCGAGGCTCCTATGTCGAGTGGAGATCACGTTTGAAAATTTTTCGAACGGAAATGAACAACATAATAAATCACTCTTTGGTCCAAAAATTTTCCCCTAGATATAGAATTTAATCAACCCTTATTCGCATCAAAATATCCTCAGGATAAAGAATTATTCGTGTATAATTCGTAATTCTCAATCTCTTTTTTTCCCCAACAAAATGAGAAATGTGCGCCCTTACAGATTTACACATTCTTTCTCTGGCGCATCACCGGATCGGACACCGATTCCCGGTCGATACGCGGCGACGATAATTTCGATACGCGAGGGATCGAGGAGAGAGTGCGCGGTTAAATGGGAAAGGTAAATAAAACGGTCGAACGCGGAGCGGAACGATAACTCGGTCCCCGGGTGTAGCGGTGAGTTACACGGTGTAATAATGAAATGCGAGAGCGCGAGAGAGAAGGAGCGAGAGGGGGAGTAGTGGGATGGACAGACGCGGCGCTTTGAAATTAATAATAATGTTATCGGGAGGGGTAACAAAAAGCTTTTTAATCCCGATATAATGACGCGCGTATTAACGCGCGCCGTTTTCGACCTTTTATCGCGACAAAAACGCGCTCCGATCGCCGCGCTTTTAATCGGGATTATTGCTCTATTTCCGCGGCGCCGTCCTTCGCGGGAGAGAGAGGGGGAAGGAAGGGGGAGGAGGAGGAGGCGGTTCGAATGAATAATCGAATTGGGTTAATCCATATTTACCGGGATCAAAAACTCGGGGATTATCGGAAAGTAATTTTCATCGACCGAATCCTCCCCGTTGACAAAGGGGACCAGGTATCGGCCGACCGTTTTTCTCGATCGGCCGCCATCGTTTTAAGGTGTTCTTCTCCTTGGGGAGCATCGAGGGCGAGCGATCGATCGAGTGAAAAAAAAAAATGTTCCGATCGGTTGCCTATTAGTCGAAACTTTGTTGTATTGTCTTCAATTTCTTTCTCGTTTTATATTTTTCGTTCGTTTATTTTTTTTTTATCATCATTTTATTCCTTGGATAAGAAATCGCGCAGGGGAACGTTGTAAAGGTTGGTGCAATGATGCAAGTATATATCGATGTGTATATAAGTTGTTTTTTTAGTGGAGCGAGATTGTACTTAATCGACGAGTCGATCGAAGAAATTTGAGGTTATGTTTATTCGAGGTTATGATGACAAGGGGGATATACACGTAATATACACGCATAGGTAAATGGTCTTTAATATTTCAAATGTGCGGTTGTTCGATGTTGCTCGATTCTCGGTCACGAAATTACTATATTAGTGATAAAGGATTATTAAGCTATAATCATTGCGGAGAATAAACTTGTTAGATCTGCCTGAAAAATAAGGACGAAAGAAAATCATATTCGTTCCGAGAATCGATACGATAAAATTAGAATTTCCAGCGATGCGATATAAAAAAAAAAAGAAAGAAATAAAAAAAAGCAACATCCGCTACGAACTTGAGAGAGGAGGAGAAGAACAACTCGACTTCTTGCTAGAAGATCCAACCAATATCTAATTTAAAAAAAACTAGCTTACTTGCTCTCGATCGAAACGAGTATGGAAACCTTTTCCGAAACGAAACACCCGGAAGTAAAACCGGAAACCGAAATTATCCTTCCACGTTATAATTTCCATCGAATCCACGTGTTTTCTGCTAAACGCGGGTAAAAGTAGATCATTCAAAGAAGAACTCGGGCGCGTTTTCTAAACGGACCGGTTGGAAGGAAGAGGAGAAGAAGGAATTTAAAAAAAAAAAAAAAAGAAAGAAAGAAAAAAGAGAAAAGAGGGAAAAAGAAAAGAATTCGCAGACGCGTTTTACCCCTGCCCCGGGAAACGATTCGAGATTTTTATTGGCCTGGTCGAAGTTCGTCGGCGAGTTTTAGCCAAGTTTTACGCCGTTCTCCGCTCGGCTTGCGATCGCTCCAACGACTTCGTGGAAAACGAATGGACGAACGGCGAGGAGTTTCCGGCGCGCGAAACGAGGCGTAAATGTAAACGAGCAATCGACTCGTTTCACCCGGTTACCGACGAATAATTCGCCCGCGCGCGCGAGCGAGCGAGGGATATCTGGCGCGGAGCAACCGTTTCCTTCGCGCGTAACACGATACACCGTGGATACAAGAAGCCTTCTCGCTATGCATATTTATTCGTTACAAGTTTGGGATTGGCCGCGAGCGTGTAATTGCCAGGAAGGCGAAATT
>NW_006263635.1:211059-212821 GCF_000469605.1 Apis dorsata | reverse complement strand
AAAAAAAAAAAAAAAAAAAAAAGAGGAGGTGGAATCGAGATCAACGAACGTTTAAAGAAATTTACTATACGATTATATTACTATATTTCGTTCGCATCGAAAGTACAAAAGGAGACGGGGATGACTTAGAGAAGAAATATTATAATAAAGTTGTAGAATCAGTTGCAGAATGTTTCAGTCAAGTTTTATTACGATTATAAAAAATATATATTTTGGAATAGCGTGGAAAATTTTACTGTGAAGAGAAGAAAATCGTTGGATGGATTAAAAAAAAAAGAAAGTTTTTAAGTATTTATAAATTGGTTTTTTGGATACGAAGAATCGAGTAAAGGATGATTCGAGACTTTTAAAGTGAGAGACGTGTGAACGGTATATTCGATCACGTTCGATTTGCAGATTAGTTTATTCGGATTACCGATCGAATTGCTCGATGCAGATTACCAGATGCAGATGCATACAGATCAGTATTATATCTGTTCTAAATTTCGACAATTTCATAGATACACTGTACTGATGATCCCTGTTTAATATTTTCAAAGTATGAGTGTACCTTTGGATTGAGTTTTTATTTTTCCTTGACGTGTGTGAAATAAAAATATACTTAATGAAATTTAGTAATAAAATATGATAAAATTTCAGGTTGAAAATGTGTGTTTGAGAGCGGTAGAAAAATTTTGTCCGCGCTTCGTGATTAACTCTCTATTAGGGTGCGAGGTTAAATCATTAAAAAAGCATTAACTACGTAGACGAGAGAACATTTAATCATATATTGCAGTTTTCAAGCATTACACTGCCATTACTTTAATACTAATTGCATCGTTTATTACGATGTCATTTGGAAATTGTTTAAAACTATAGTTAGTATAGTTATTGTGGATAAAATTTTAATTGATTTCGAAAATTTTAAATTACTCGATAAAAGTTTTGAAAAGGATTGATGGAAGTCCTAACAAGAATAATCTCGTGATAAACGATATTTCACGATATTTCAGATTTATTATATCATCATTAATACGAATTATGACATTACTTGTAAACTTTCGCACACTTTCGAAATGTTCAAGAAAATTCCACATATTCGATCAACAAACTCTCAACTCTTGTGTATCGCTATTTTAAATTGAATGGCAGGTAATTGCAAAACGCAACTACAACTGGCCTTTCAAAAGGCCGTAACCCAACTTGGACAGAACTTGGAGATTGGCTAAAAGTACATCGAGGTGTGTAACCACTTCATTCCACTACCCTACAATTCTTGAAACCAACCACCACATCACCATTCTAATCGCAAACAACGCACAACGGGGTCACGTTGAGAAAACGTTCTTCCATCCTCCCTTTTTCATTGTACAAAAGTGCAAGCAATGAGAGCGTGTTCGGTAGCGCCAAGATGGCGGCGTTTTTTTCCTTTTTTTTTCTTTTTTTTTTTTTTTTTTTTTTTTTTTTCGACTTTCAGCCACCGCGTCTCTCCACACCGCGAATCGACGTTTCCACCCTTCTTTTTTACGATCCCGTCACCCGTGCACACAGGTGTACACCGTACCCAATACTCTTTCTCTCCCGTTGGTTCCGACGTTGGCTCGTCGGAAAAAGAGAGGAAAAGCGGAATGAAAAGGGAGGAGGTGGAGGTAGGGGAGGGGGGAGGTGGCGGTGGATGGTTAAAGGGTACGACCAGAAAACCGACGAAGATGGGGGAAAGAGGCGAAAAAGAGGAGGCGGCGGGGGTGGTGGAGGAGAGACACAAGGGTGGTGGAAGGGAGAA
>NW_006263635.1:207511-210112 GCF_000469605.1 Apis dorsata | reverse complement strand
CATTCTCTTTCTTGTTTCTTCTTCTATATTCTCCCGTGTGTATATATATTTCTTTTTCTTTTTTTTTTTTCCGCCCCTCTTTCCTTGAGTTTATTTCCTTTTCACCAGCGCTACTACTCGCGCTACTCGTCCTCTTACGCGCGACCGTTGTTCCCTCTGTTCCTTGGACGGAAATGAATATTAACGAGCCACTTTCGCAGCGATCGCGTAATGGTAAGATCTGATCTTCGGGAAGGGGCGCATTTGTTAAGCTAATTTAATTTAAGGGAAATATTTCGTTGTGTAACTTTACGGATAAATCGCGTGGATGAATTATGGCGCACGGAACAATTAGGAAATCACGTTCCTAACGCGTTGTGCGTTGAGAACGAAATTAAATAACCGGGTGAGGAAATTATCGTTTTATTATCATGATTAAAAATATGGTTGACGGATCAACAATCGTTAAAATGCGTCCGTGCCAAATTAAAATCTACGATCTCTCAAGAACGCGTTAAGGTAAAAACACGGTGAGAGAGGATAGGGTATCATTTTAAAGATACACTATATATATATATATATATATATATATACTTACACACCACATGTTTCTTTATCGTCACCATGTAACACATACCGTTTCTGCTTTTATAGTTCCAGACTGTTCCTTCGTTGCTCCCCGAACGGCCCTTGCACGACAAAAAGTATAGGGAGTAGTTACGGCGACCGGTGAACAGCACCTTACTAACGTCAACGTTGCCTCCGTTCCGTGAATCGGCCGTTCCCGGCTAACGTAGTCCTTGGGCTTCTAATATTTACACGCTCGCAGCGCGAGCCACCACGATATTCCCAACGTTGACGATAAAGCCAACGGCGTAAAGAACTGAATTGAATTTTGCGTACAAACAGGATCAGTCGCCTTAGAGTGTAAATAATGGCGGGGCAGCGTTGTGACGCGAGCTTTCCCCGAGATACTGCCCCTTTTCATGGAACCAGTAATTCGACGTTATCTGCGGATGTCCCTTTATGAGCGACGTCGCGCGTTGCGGTTTAACTTCCATTCATGTAATTCGATCGTTTCGAGAAGCCTGAGTGCATATAATATAGCCTGTGCACCGACGCGAATAAAAATAAAAAAAGAAAAAAAAAGGAAGAGAGAAGAAGAAAAAAAGAAAGAAAGAAAGAAAGAAAGAAAGAAAGAAAGAAAGAAGTACAAGAAGCGTTTGGAGAGAAGGCTTTGACGACATGGAGTAAAAAAGGGCGTAAAAACTTACGAGCACGATAGTTGTTTTTCACCTATACGACTGAGGTAAAAAAAAAAAAAAGAAGGACACGGTGTAAGAGGTTGGAATAAAAGACGCGTGAAAGAAACAAGACACGCAAGTACTGCAAATCGAGAGAAAGAAACGTAGTGTAAAAAAAAAAAATATTGCGGTGCTGTTCGCTGCCGGTTAGCCCCTGGGCTTGAAAGTCTATTGTCCTCGGTTCATTACACATTTTCAGGAGTGTCCTGGCGAAGGACAGTGGGTGGAGGGACCAGTCGCTGACCAGATGCATGACAACGAAATATGAAATATCAGATTTCACTAACGTTACGTCTTTTTACCATAGTGCGTTTTTCGCGAGCAAGGGCCACCAAAGGCAGTGGAAAAAAGAACAGCGGGGCGAAATAAAAGGGAAAAACATTTTACAAAACGTTGTTCTCCGTCCCAGGAAAGCAGGCAGAGGGGGAGGGAGTCGGATTTTCAGCTCCGATAATAGTCACTTTTGGGGTAACCGAGCGAATCCATTGAATCACCGATCGCCAAGTAAGTGGAACGGTTATTTCGTATTTTGAATGGCCCGTGATTAGAATAGTTAGCGAGCGGGGAATAACCGACCGGTACCGGAACCGATTCGATATCGAGCGCGTCCACGATGTATATACATACGTACATCGAAAAACCGGGATCGATCGGTTACGAGTCTAAATACAAATTCTTTCTGCCACCACGATTTCACGGTTGGAATTAACCACGGACGATACGTTTAACAAACATCGCGGATCGGTAAGCATCGTATAGAAGAAGGCAACACGGTGTTGGGCGAAGATGAGAGAAGGGGATGGGTGGCGTCCAGTGAGCCCCTAATTTCCATCGTACCCGATTCATTACCGACTACGCGGGGGAGGAGGGTGACGAGGTGGAGAAAGAGAAGCGAGCAGGAGGAGGAGGAGGAGGAGAAGGAGGAGGTGGTGGGATGAGAGACGGTAGGAGCGAGAAGAGAATGAGAGGGGGGTAGAACGGTGGCGGCGCATTATTACGAGGCCGAATTACCTAATTTCGCTGGTCGTTACGTTGTTTCGACGAGCCGGAGCCCCCCGGGTCTGGAGAGGGGCGTAGAGCCCTCACGGTGGCGGGTCCTTCTGGCACCGAGGTTCGCGTTAAACCACCCCATTTGAGCGTTTTCCACCCCGACGACCTTACCATCGGGGTGGCCCGACTATAAGTCCCCCTTGCATCTCCTGCTTGCAGTCCGCGCGGATCCGTCGGCCAATCCCGACACACCTTGCCCCGACTTATCCAATAGCCGCTGCTTGTTCTTAAGCAAAGAACCCCTCTTTCTACACACCGCTAGCCAGCT
>NW_006263635.1:204631-207462 GCF_000469605.1 Apis dorsata | reverse complement strand
TTAAAAACAGCCAATGAGACGACGACTCGGACCAATCAGCGCCGCGCACGAAGGCCCGCGCGTTTCGTACCTTCTGTACGTCGCAATTGACGTCCGTTCGTTGAATCCACGCGGAGTAGTCGGAGCACTGTGAAAAGGTGGTGGTAGGCCGCTCTGCGGCGGTCGAGTAGGGGGCAAAACTATTGGCCACCCACGCCTGCCTTGCTCGCTCGCTCGCTCACTCTCTCTCGCACTCTCTTATCCTGTCTCTGGTACCTCGAGGGAGAGAAAAACAGGGTTTAAGGGAGATAGAGATGGATAGAGGGGAAGAGGAAGAAGGAGCGGGAGCGAGCGCAGAGAGGGGCCCCACTCGTCAGGCTCTCTTCGCTGAGCTTTTTTCGCTCGACAGGGGCGGATGGACAAACGGAGAGTCCTTCCAGACTTCTGTCCTCCCTAGGGGTGCGCTATTACGGCATAACAAAGTCCGGTCGTGTCGCGTATATCGGATCGTACGTCAATATACCGCCGAACCAGCAGCCTTTCGCGTCCCCCCTTCCTTCCTTCCCTCCTATCCTGCGCACAATCGGCCTCTTCTGCGCTGAAATCGAGTGCGTCTGTGATACGTTAGAAGTCGTGCGCTAGCATAACGGGGGAGGCAAGGTGCCTCGCCATTGTTCTCCAGCCACTTTTTAACAAGGGGAGTGGTGTACATATATACACACATATATATATACATATATACACATATATACACATATATATATATATATGTACGTCGTTCTTTCGTACGAACCGATTAGAGGAACGCTGTCAAAACTTATCGAGGACAGCGGATGAGTGGATAACTGGTGGGGGAGACTGGTGTCGGAGTAGTAGGAGCGACCCTCGGCGAATTTGGGTCGTGTCACGAGGGTGATGCGGACAACGTAAGACACGCTCACACGACTATCGACCCTGATTTCGCGAATTTCAGATTTCTCCTTGGCGATGCTCGGGCCGATTACATCTCCTCTAATCGTTTTCTACGGTGACCCGTGTCGACGTTGGAACGATCCGGTAATTACGGGAAACACCATGCGCCACGTATAACCTAACTTCATGCGCCGCACGGTTTATGAAGTCATTAATCACCGTTGACGACGCGCATTAACCCGTAATTATTCCACCTTTTTTTTCTTCTCCTCCTTCTCTTCCTTTCCTCTCCCCCTTTTTCGGCGAGAAACTCATTATTCGGCGCGTTCTTAAAATTCATCGTCGTGATCACAGTCATCGTATCGTGCCATGTTAAAAGACAGTGTGACAAGGATAATACCGGTCAATGATGGGGGATATCGCGACGATAACGATCGTCTTTGGAACAACCGGATTTTTCGCGCAAAGTTTCAAGGACCGCGTTTCAATCTCGCGGCAAGAAACTACTTAACGAGAGAGAGAGGCTCTCCTCGAAGCCACGGTTATCGCAAATATCATTCCCGATCGATTTCTCGACAAGTGATATAACGAAAATACATCGTACGCGCGACCGGCCGGTGGACGATATTTTCGCGTTAACCGACCACGGATAATCGTCGTTTTTTTCTCGCGCCACTGTGTAAGTGGAATTGGAAACGAACAGTCGTGTTGGAACAAAAAAAGAAAGAAAAAGAGAGAGGAAGAAGGAAAGAAGAAAAAAAAAGTCGTTTTCATCGTTACGAGTTTGAGTTAAATGTCGCTTCGCGAAATGCTGCTGACAAACTGCGACGCGCGTTCCACATCGCGAGAGACGAAATGCGTACATATAACGCAAGACTCTCCCCCTAAGCATTTCATTTCGCATGCTAGTTTCGAGGCTTAATGTCGCTTAACGACTTTCCACCGATGCGACATGTCACACTAAAACGCGCTCTTCGTTAATTTACCGGTAAACGGGTTTCGCGATACACCGCCGCGCAGATTCGATTAGTAAACAAGGTCGCCAGTCAAACGCGCACGCATGCCAAGTATTAACTGTTAACCAGAAGCATTAAACTATCGGTGTCTCCTTCGAGAGGAGGGAGGGGAGAAATATATATTATTTACGAGCTTCATTTTTTTTTTTTTTATACGGGGACAAAAATTTGAAAGAAAATCTATGCAAATACTATTCGCGATAAATTATCCCCGGTTGGAGGACAAAATTTAAAAATTTTTTTCAGACTGGCAAGTCCGGGTGGAGTCGGACCTTGTTATTTAGCGTATTTGTTATCTGACTTGTGCTCTAAATTTAGAATTTTATTATCAGAAAATATTATTTCGAAATCGATCGGTCGAGTGACGTTGATATTTTTTGGTACTCAAACCTTCTGTCGCGAATAATATTTATTATAAACGATGATCCGAATTACTAAAAAAAATTATTATTGATACTAAATAATATATACGTTGTCGTTATATATCGAGTTTAATCATTTAAATCATTTAAAACGAACGAGTCAAATTATATTTCATTTATATTAAAAAATGACAGGAATCGTAGAAAAAGTATTTGAAATATCGATACAAAAGTTTCACGAGACGAAGCATAAATTACTAATTAATCAAAGAAATTGTTATTTTATAATAATAAAGGCAAAAAAAAAAAAGAATCAAAGCTTTTCACGAAAATAGAATAAATTTTTCCAATTTCCAACAAAATATTTTATAAACAAACAGTTTTTTAAAAATATCTCTACTCATTGAACAGATTCAAAAATTAATCTCCTTAAAACAGAATACTCTATGCTTCCCATTCACGAGTTCACAAGAGGAATTTTCCACAAAGAGACCCAAACGAGACTCTGGCAAATTAATCGTCGGAATGGTGATACTACTTGTTGTCGCGTTTAAACTTGATT
>NW_006263635.1:203141-204536 GCF_000469605.1 Apis dorsata | reverse complement strand
AAAAAAAAAAAAAAAAAAAAAAAAGAAGAAACAAAGAAACGGAAAAAAAAAACGGGATTCCAGGAGGAGGAGACACGTGATGTTCACCGAAAGGAGAATGAGCGAAGGGTAGTTGTAGAAGACGAAAGAACGGACAGTCTGATTGCTCTTCCCTTTCTACCTATGCACGAACGCGCGCGTGTGTGCACGCTCACCCTTTGCTCTGGATGCACACGTCGCGAGCTGTTTCGACGATATTAAAGGGATCTCGCCGAACATTTCCTGCGCGGAGGAACCGCGAACAACTTACTCCTCGCCGTCTCCCCATCCCTTTCCCCCTAACTCTTCTCTCTCCCTTTCTCTCTTTCTACCTTTTCACCCTCTTACTCCCTCCACCTCCTCTCCCCCCCTTTCCGCGTTTCGCCGTAGAAACCAATGCGGCGAATACGTATATACATATATATGTATATATATATATATATATATACACACACACGCAGGGCCATCCGTGGTAGAGCGAGAGCGAGAGGAGGAATCAGAGATGGGGAAGATGGAAGATGGAAGACGAAGACGGCAACTGGAGGCCACTGAAACCAGCTGCATTCCCGGCCATTAGAACTCCGCACGGTAGTGAAAATTTACTGTCGTAACCCAGTCCTAATGCACTGTGCACCGCCGCCGCGCGCTGCTCCACACCGCACGGTTATGGACGTTCCCCGTTGCGGAGTTGTTCCAAGCGGGCCCTCGCGCGTCTGTGCCGCTCCGCTGCGACACGGACACGGTCGTATACGTACACACACACATACACACAAGCACGCACGACACACAAAGTAGAGAGAGAGAGGACGTCCGTGTGTGCCAGCCGCCTGTAGGTATCTACCACTCTCGAGTAGTTCTACCAAGAGCCGGTGGTGTCATGCAGCAATGTTATCTGCCACCCCGCCTGATGAGAAGGAGGAGAGGTTGAGAGACAGAGAGCGAGACCGCGGTGGAACGGAGACGAGGTCGTGGAAGGAGAGGCGGCGAGTGCCTGTGCCTCGCGGTAATGGCTTATAGCCAGGGCCGTAGCGATCGTGCGAATCCCCGTACCTTCTCGAGACATCTTTTCTTTGCAAAGGGCATATATATATATATATATATATCCAGTCGATCGTCGTCAACCGACGTATTAGGTATTCCTATCGAGCGTTTATATCGAGCAGATTCTTTCTTCCTTTCTTTCTTTTTCTCTCTCGAATCTAAGGACGAGCGTCAGTTGGCCGCTCAACCCGATTGATCCCTTAGAACGAATTTCGAGAGATATATATTTCATCCAATATATTCCAAGTTGGTTACGGATACCGGAAAAAAAGAGAAAGAGGAGGATGGGTGAAGCGCGAGGGGAGATTAGAATTTATGCCCGATGCTTCTGCCTGT
>NW_006263635.1:199421-201781 GCF_000469605.1 Apis dorsata | reverse complement strand
AGATATATATATATATATATATATATATATATGTATGTATACATACGACTTTTCGTGCGGGACAGGATATCGTATGTGTGTGCGCGTGTGCGTGCATGTGTATATCTAGCGGGACCAACTAGCGGAATAGGAGCGCTCGAAACGACACGAGCCGTGCTTTACGCTCCGTTCCGCGTATCATCGTTACATCACATTAGGAATGGATGTAATAAAGTGCAAACAGAAGTCTCACCGGAAACCGTGTCGCGCTTTACATAATACGCTTGGGCGCCATTTATTTCACGCGATGCGTAACGGATTATTAATTCGTTCGAGTCGTAACGATTCGCCGGTCAAATATGAGGATATTTCTAAATTCAACATTGTTCCGAATCGCGGCAACACAATGTTACGACTCCTCGACGCCTGATAAACGGAGTGTGTTAAACGATTACGCGTACGTTTCATCAAAATCGTTTCTCCAAAAAAATTTAAACAACTATTTTAATTCCAAAAAGTAATAAAACTAATATCCCCTTTTTATTATTCCAAATATCATTAACCGATGGTTATCGGGCGAACGCGACCATAAACTTTTATTTAATATCCTTAATTCCAAAACAAATTCCATAAAACAAGAATCGCTCAAACAACCAAGATCCCCTTTTAATGCCTCTTTAATCTCTCTCTTTAAGAGATTGCCCGTCCGTCGAATTCCCTTTTCTAATCGTTCGCCTCGAGCTGTGTCATAAATTCCCAAATTCCACTGTCTCGGGGACCGAAACGCTTGATACACCCCTGCGGAAGCGTGTGCAAGGGGAGGGAGAGAGCCTAGATTCATAGTAACCGAAGCCACGAAGGTGGCGTTTATTAGCGACCGACGGAAAGTTAGCTGACCGTCGAGATCGTCTCGATTGCGCGACCAGCAACAACACGGGTACCGTTGCTGCTATATACGTATCGCTCGTCGAGCTCTCCGAGCTGCAACCATGTACAACCGCCGCCGTTACTGCTAGCAACAGTCGCTAAACTCGAAACGGCCAAATGGCTCGTTCCTTCGCCCTCTTCCCTCCTATCCCCCCGTGCTCCACTCGATGTTACGTCCTTCCCTCTCTCGTTATATCTCGGTGTACAGGGTGTCCTTAGCTCAGGATATAAGTATCTTTTTTTTTTGAAAGGAAGGCAAAATTTGTTCCACATTCGAAAAAAGAACGAATCGCAAAAATAATCCGCGAATCGAATCGGTTTCGTTCTTTCGTATCTTCCGTTTCTATCGTTCGATATTTTCTCCTGGAGAGATTAAAATGTATAAATACACGCCCTGTATACACGCACGAACACGAGCACCGGCGTTTTCCTTCTCTCGTATTGGTTTCTCTCTCTGTTGTGCACGTCTGGTATCCACTTATTCGGCGTGATACACGCGTACATAACGCTAGGTATACGTAGGTTTGCGGGATCGGGATGGGACCCGGGATTAGCGTTAAGTCAGCGTTAAGTACGGCCACTGGGCCGAGATTATCGTATCTGGCCGCTATTAGCGCCGATATTGAAATCGTCTCTCGGGAAGCTGGCTCGGCAACACGCTCTGTGTCGCTCGGATTGGTTTGGATCCCGATGGTGTACAAAGGGGAGGAGGAAGAGGAGGAGGAAGGTTTCTGCTAATCGAAGAAGCCTAGGGAAAATGGCCGGATTATGAACAGATTGTTGGGGATCGGTGATATGTTTAAACGGTACCGTTAAATAATTGTAATCTTCCTTCGAAAGGGACGGGGTTGGGACGCGTTGTTGGTGCGTGGATTTCGGGTGAAATTTGGGAGGGTTTTGTTGTTGGGGCGATCGAACGATTGAATGGGCGGTTTGCTTTTGAAGGTGATCTAATTTCGAGAGCGATCGAATGGAAGTGAAAGCTCGTTGGGAGGACGGGTGTTGCTTGAATTTTTTGAATGCGTTAATTTTCTCTCTCTCTCTTTTTGTTTTCTCGAGTCGAGTTCGAGGTAAAAAGAAAAGGATTATTTCGCTTATTTCGTTTATGGAGATTTTGAAGAATGTGAAAATATTTTGACACGCGTAACGAACGTGCCTGTGATAAATTATGCGACCGTTCGTCGAATCAAATTGGTTGAAATATAAAAATATATTCGAAGAGGAGAGAAAATGTGACGTGTTGCGTCGTCAACGATGTAATTGCTTAAATTCTCATTGGTTAATTAAATTTTCACTGACTAAAGAATAAGTGGGTAATAAATTATGTTTAATTATAAATACGTAATGCATTTGATACGCTATTGTAAAAGTATTTTAAGATTAATTTTAAGCAACGTATTTCAAAGTTCACGTCTCTATTTCAGTCTTGTCTAACAACTTGTCAGTTCATTATT
>NW_006263635.1:196220-198985 GCF_000469605.1 Apis dorsata | reverse complement strand
ATATATATAAGCTTAAACATTCGATTCTCACGAAGTGAAACTAAAAAATGCAAACTCCTTCAATGAAAATTTCAATATATCGAGAAGAATGCCTCTCACAATTAGCTTCAACAGTCGATTCGTTTCGCCTATTCCGTTTTTAGGACATGGAAATATTAGCGAGTATGATGTAAGCGTATGTAAAAATATTTCTTAAAAATTGAACGAGGCAATATACGATAATAACCATGAAACTCGTAGGAACGAGAATTATTTGAATAGAAAAGTCATACGGAGAAATGCGTATCGAATACGATTACTCGGTACGAAACTTTTACTTATCTAAGTACCACTTACCGACCAAGAAACCTGTTCAGAAAATAATATATATTGATCGATTAACATTAAATTTTATACGTATAAAGGTTAGTGTCTTCCAATTGAAAATTTTATAAACAGTTGTCAAATAATTATTGAAAGAATATTTAATGGTTCGATGATTGTTAAAAGTACACGCGAATTATTTATAAAATTATATATTTTCTTTTAAAAATAATAATTTTCCACGCGTTATCGTTTTTTCTTTTTCTCCTTCTTTTTTTTTTAAATCTAACTATACATAGATGCGATAATAACGATTACGCGATTCTGCACTAAGCAAAAAATAAGGGAGGAGAAAAGGAATACAATTTTTTCGTTTTCAAGAAAATCGAGTTTGAAATTTCGTCGGGAAACTCGTGCACTCAACCAATTCTCGATCAAACGCGTTTCAAAGTGGTTGCAAAAGTCTTTCGTTTCAAATTCGAATTTTTTTCTTTTTTTTTTTCGAAAACGAAGTCTCGAATGAAAAAATTTTATTCTACATTTTTTACTTATTTTTGTTTGTAGAATAATCTTCTATCCGTGTTTATTCAATTGGAAGCTAGCCAAGTGCTAGATGGATATTCAAACTTGATTTTTTTAAAAGCTTGATTTTTTTAAAAGGGGGCGGCTCAAAAAAAAAAATCCTCTCCTTTTCCCCCCCTTATTTCTCCAAGCAATACCAATTGTATAACATCTCTTTCGTTCGATCAATCGAACAGAAAAAAACCTCACCATCTCTTCTAAAACTTTTCTTCTAAGAAAAAAAGAAAAAAAAAGAACCAACAATGAGATCGATACAAGAAAATCGCAAAAAAAGATTAGAGGAGACGTAACAAGAGGTATAGTAATAAAAAAAAAAGGGGAGAAAAGAGGCGGTGTAAAATGAATCTTAACGAAACGAAGCGAAAGGGGGAAACGGAGAAGGGGGATGGTTAACCGGCATAGAAAGGCCAAGATCGGGTTCACGTCCGATTTATGAATCCGACAGTCATCGCACGAGATCGTCCCGTGAAACGCGGCTCTTTGAAACGACGGCGGGATCGGCTAATATAATGACGTCGTTCCGCGTGTCAAGTGCGGAGGAATGGCGCTCGCTCTCTCCTACACCCATACTCGTGCGCCAGGAATCTAGTAGTAGTAGTAGTAGTAGTGGTAGTAGTAGTAGTAGATCGGCCTGTACGCTCGGACCTCTCACCGTGTAATGATCCTCGTACGATCGTGGGTATTAACACGATGAACTCGGTGTAGTTAATCACCGAAACGCGTCGGATCTTATCCGAGTCGTTCGAGGCTTGGCTGGCTGGTTCGATCGCCGTGGAAAAGAGTGTTTTACACAGCGATAAAAGGAGCAAAGGGAGGAGTAATAATAAGGAGCGGGGGGAGGAGGGAGGAATTCAAGGTGGCTCGAAAATTGACGCGCGCTCGATTAATTCCGCGACGCTTACGAGTTTAATCGCCCGGCCATCAGACTTCTCGTTTCGAGGACGCTGTTTTATAGGAGGGGGGGGAAAGAGGGGCGGAGGGGAGAGAGGAGGGAAGGCAGGTTTCTGGAAGGAAGGCAAAGATCGAAATTGCTCGTCGCGTTGTCGTTCATCGACCTGCTGCGCTCGTCGTTGTCGTCGTCGTCGTTCGCTGACTGATTTCTTGATGTTTAAAAAAGTATTAAAGAAAAAGAGGAAAAAGAGGGACAGAGGGGAAGAAATGGTTTAAACGAAGCAGCAGCGGCAGCCGGTTTCAATGCACGCGCTTCGATATAACTCGATTCTCGCCTCGTTCCGGATCTTCGGATCCCGGCTCGTTCCTCAAAACGCTCAATTATCTCTCTCGGCGGGGAACGGGGATGGCGCGAGACGAGGCGATTAACGATCGGTTGGCGTTTCAGCAATTAACACGAGCCGATAGTCGTGGTGTTCGCTCCACCACGGACGAAGATGCACGATGTATATACGGAATTGACATCTTATGGCGTTTTGCGGTTTGAATTATTCCAACGCTTTACTCGTGCAATCAATCGAACAATCGAAAATCGTATTCGATACAAATTCATAGTATTATTATATTACATACACATACGAATATCTACAAATATATATATATAATCGAATTATATTTTTTTAGATTTTTCGATAATTTAATTAGATATGCGCTCAGTAATAATTATTCGTCAAACACACGGAGGGAAACGTTTACACACCTATACACCGTAAAAGTAGCCGTGACAGGAGAAAGGAGAAAGATCGAAGAAACGAGCTTAATTAAACGCTAGATTTTTCTATCTCCTCTCTGCTCGTCGGGCCGAGCGTTCTAATCGCCCGATGCTCCCCTCTAATCAGCGGATCGTGTCCCTTCCCTTCTCTTCACCCTCCCCCTCCTCTTCTACCCTCCTCCACCGAGATGTTTCCCATCCACAAACAAACAAACGC
>NW_006263635.1:195608-196165 GCF_000469605.1 Apis dorsata | reverse complement strand
CCGCCTTCGTTTCGTTCACGGGGAATTCCCCGTGTATACAGGCGCGGCGGCGCGTCTACCCTTCCCTCCACGATCCTCTCCCACGGGGAGAGGTGCCGTGGAACGAAACAATCTGTGAACAAGCTACTACACGTAGCTTCTCGATGTATCTTGACGATTAGATTCTAGGCGAATCCAGGTAGTAGTAGCGGCGTTTGAGTTTGTACCGGATAAAGGAGACGCGGCGAACTCGCAACTGGACCCGTGGAAACCAAGAGGAAAGAGCCTTAATTAAGAGGCGAGTCTCTCGCTATTCTTTTTCTCCTTTTGCTTCTTTCTCTCCTTTCTTTGTTTTTCTTTTATATATATATATATATATATATGTATGTATATACATGTATATACAGAGCTTTTTCGCTCGATTCTTGCCCCGATTTCCTCCGTGTTTACCGTGTTTACTCTCGCCAGCTGTTTCCTTACAATCTTGTGTCTCTCGATCCTTCCTCCCCCTCCCCTTTTTGCGCCAGATAGTTTCAGTTGATTCGGTGTCTCGCGTTTGCAGATGTTGCGAGCTGTTT
>NW_006263635.1:193746-195327 GCF_000469605.1 Apis dorsata | reverse complement strand
GGAGGGAGAGAGGGGGGGGGGGAAGTTTGCTCGGTCGTTTTGATTGTTCGGCGAGTTGTTTCATTTAGATGATGAGACGTGCGGTTTATCTTTCTGACGGGGAGTTTCGACGTATGATGCGATTAGTTTCTAATATAATTTTGAGTAATACGAAGGAAAGGAAATTTGAATAAAAATTTTATAATATCCTCGTGTTCGAATTGTTAGAAGATAGAAAGAAATTATTTTCACTCGAGCTTTTGTAAACGCGTTAAAATTAAAAAAAAAAAACGTTCTCCTCGATTAAAGGATTACAACTTTTCATCGAATACGAATTCCAATATCGACTTTAATCAACTCGAAAGCCATAATAGTCCCTTTCACTCCTTTTTTTTTTTTTTTTTTTCCAACTCGGCTAAGGGTATAATGGACACACTGCGCATGAAGAGTAATTGCTCGAGAATAAATTTTCACCGCCATCCCTGTAAACGTATAACATATCCCCTCTCGGGAATTTATAGATTTTTACACCCTTGAGAAGTGTCTTCCCGGATTTTCGTGGTTTTCGTTTCCACCGCAATTTCGCCGCGTTCTCTCGAACGAACGTAGAAAAACGTAACAGAAAAATCTGGGAACGGCGAAACAAGAATTCCCTCGTATTTCGGATTCCAGGGAGGAGATATCTAAAAAGCTAATATAAGTCGCGGTGGATAAACGCTATCTCCTCGTCACGGTGAACGGTCGAAGGGAACTGGGAGGGGATAAGGGAAAGAAAAAAAAAGAAAAGAAAGGAAAAGAAAAGAAAAAAAGGAACGAGAGAAGGAGAAATCTTTTTTTCGTGTCTAAGAGGACACCAAAGCGACAGAGAAGAAAAGAAGAAAGACGAAAAGTCGAGTTGGCCGGGGAGAGGCCAGGTAGGAGGGGGACAAGGAGTAGAGACAGGAAGGTAAAAAGAAAACGAGAATAGGTGGGGAGAAGAGGGAAAGGGGTCGGTCGCCGCCGCCGCCGCCATCGTCGTCGTCGTCGTCGTCGAGACCACTTCGACCGCTCCTTTTGTCCCCAAAGGCGCGAGATATCTCTCTTTATCCGGATTAAGAGGCGAAAGGGGTCAAGACTCGGGGATTAATAATTTGTCCGGGGCCGAGAGGGGCGGGGCGCGCGATCGCTTGGACGTATCTGAGAGGAGGACGGCTCGTGTCATTCTGTCACGTCCCTCCCTCCTCCCCCATCCCGTTCGATCCCCGCACCCTTTTCTCGAGGCCAGCCACTCGGTTGCTTACCCGTCCCGGCATTTTGTCAACGCCGCCGACGAGCAACGCCGAAAATCGCGACCGAGAATCGGTCGCAAGAAAAGAGAAACAAGAAGAAAGAGGGAGAGAACGTGTCGTAAAAGCGGTAGAAGTTGGGAAGGGGAGAGGAGAGGGGAGCAGTAGATAGCAGGGGCCGTAAGGGGCAGAAATACGACGAGGCGGAGCAGCAGATAAACGACGTATCGAGCACGCCTGTTGAGAGAGCGTTTTCGTTCGATAAACAGAATAATTTGATGTCGTCGTGGTCGTGGTCGGCACGATTGATAAAACCGGACCGCGTCGATGGAAACGC
>NW_006263635.1:192364-193665 GCF_000469605.1 Apis dorsata | reverse complement strand
GGAGAGAGGAGCCTCCGGACCAGTGTTCGCCTCGAGATAATACGCGCTTGTTGCCGCGATACCCGCTCGTTGATAATTTATAAGCACGAGCGCACGCGCACACGCCATCCGCGGGGGAGAGAGTTTAGATGGTATTGTGCGGAACTTTACCGCGGAATTCTCGTGCAGGGAAAGGCGTGGAAAAATTTGAAACGAGTTAAAATAAATATTAAAGAGAAAATTATAAAGAGAGAAAGATCCTTTCCCGGCAGGCGCTTCGAGTCCATTTTCACTCTGTTTTGAAATTTGTTTCTTATAGGATTATGTAAAAGTAAGGATGAGTATAAATAAATTCTATTTTTTTTTTTTCAAATAAAATTTTAAATCGTTGAAATAGAATCGTGATCCATCGTGGCGAATGCGAGAGTGTAAATAATTATATTTAACAAGTAACGTGAAGAATGAGAACGGAAGAGCAAATTTATTGGCTACCATTAGAGGATGAGTCATTGCTTCGCCAGTTCTTGATAAACGCTTTGGTCAATGATATTCATAGTATCTTGGTTAAACAGTATATTCGAGTTTTGTAATTTTGAATCGAGTCCAAATGCTCGAGAATAACTCTTGTCAAATTATCTGGTGTGCAATTAATG
Organism: Apis dorsata; assembly: GCF_000469605.1. NCBI lineage: Eukaryota > Metazoa > Arthropoda > Insecta > Hymenoptera > Apidae > Apis > Apis dorsata. The sequence goes on along the minus strand of NW_006263635.1, from coordinate 193,033 downwards.
TGATTATAGTGCGTTATTTCTAATGTTTTTTAATATTAAAATTTAATGTAAAAAGAAGTTGAAATATTAGAATCGTACGTTGATAATTGCAAATTTCCTTCGATAAATGTTACTTAGTTACTTCAATGCTTTAAATTCATACGAAAATATCTTATAAATTTGTTTCTTTTCCATTGGTACGAAGAGAAGAGCTGGATTTGGCCGATTGCGAGCTACTGAATTATATATGTGCAATATCTACGATTTAAAATGACATATCAAACAATGAAGTGAAATTTTGTAACACAGGGCGTAAATAAATTTCAGACTATTAATAATTCAAAACCATGATTGTATTATAATTTATTTCCAGACGAGTTTAATATAAATAATATAATAACGTCCGATAAAATTTCTCTAAAATTATATATTAAAGAAACATAATGTAGATATCGTTGAATTTAAATATTTCACCATACAATTTGATTAACTCATTAATATCGATCCTTTTTTTTTTTTTTTCTTTTTTTCCAAAAAATTTTTTAAAACACACATAATATAAATATTTTTATTTTTCAATGGATTTAATCCAGATATGGATTTATATTAAAATACCAAAATATATGTTTTTCCTCCGTTTTAAACAAAAATAATTCTCACGTAAAAATTATAATCAATATTTCTTTTTAC
>NW_006263635.1:188600-192158 GCF_000469605.1 Apis dorsata | reverse complement strand
AAAAAAAAAAAAAAAAAAAAGCAGCTTGATTCTGCGAAATTATTGTATCGATGGAACGATATCGTGACGAGGAACACGCGTTTTGCAAGAAATGTAGTAGATGTACTTTTAACGTGGTGGCTCCGATCCAAGAGCGCCAAGCATATTTGCAATTTGTCACATTCAAGGGTTCCGATGAGAATGAGAATAACAGAGTGTGTGGCGGAACAAGATTCGTGGAGATTCGTGAGTTTAAATAAATTCGACGATTTCACATACGTTGCTCAAGATCGTTTTCTCTTTCGCTGTTTCAGTTTCTCGTAGTCATCGATGACGTGTTTAGAGGAGTCATAAGGAAGAGCTAGACAACTTGTAACAATACCAGCCTCCAAAATAATGTGCTCGAAGACGCAAACACGTCAATTAAGTTGATTTCACAGTTACGAAACGAGACACGGGAAAAAGGTTTGCATTTAAATTGCTATTACAAACAATTTTTTTTTCCAGACAGGCTGTAATGAATGAATGGGTTATTAAATTTGTTACTTTTCGTTCTTTACTAGAGGTTGTAAAATAAAATAAAAAAAAAAAAAAAATAATAAAAAATAAAAAAAAATTGTACGGTTTTTATTTAAAAAAATAAAATAGCAATAATAAAGATAATTGGAGATTGGAATAAATAAATTCGTTTTATTTTATTTCATAGGTATCGATTTACAAAAATTGCGCAGTTTTCATTAAAAAAATAAAATAAACAATAAAAATAATTAGAAATTAAAACAAATAAACTTTTCTTTTATTTCATATCGGTTTACAAGAAAAAAAAAACGTGTACGATTTTTATTTAAAAATTGAAGTAGCGACGATAAAAATAATTATTCGAAATTAAGAATAAATGCGCTAATTTTGAAATAAGCAGTATTATGATTTTTCGTAAAAATTTTATTTCATTCTAAAAATAACAGAAATGTAAAATGTTAAGTTGTAATAAAAAAAAATATAATAAAAATATGTTACGCATCGGATGTATAGTGGATTAAAAACAAATCTATACCACAAATCTATAAATCTTCTCTATTATATTTTTAACCCTTTTTCTTTCAAATCCTGTGCTCTTCTAATCTTTTAAATCCGAATTTAGGACGAAGAACAAACATTTTAACGATAAGCTTTTGCCGCCGCTGCTACTACTACTACCACTAGGTCGTCCTCCGCTTCGGAAACTTTTAAGAAGCCGAAGAAGAATATTCGCAAATGGAGTACTCAAGTTCCAGTTTGCGGTCAGTACGCTCATATTATGCAGCCGTGATCTTTGTAGATTACAAACGAAAGTCTTTTCTCTTAGTGGCGTTCCGGCGATGTTAAACTTTTGTGGGCCAGCAGCCGTCCATTACGGTGATAACATTGCAGCCATCAAGCTTACCACTGCTTACTCCCCATCTTTCGAAGAAGAAGAAACTGCTTTTAATCTTCAAAGAGGATTCTTTTAACCCTTTGTAACATAAGTAGATTTCTCGTTCCTTGTGAAACGAAATTTATCATAATTTCTTAGTGTTTCTTAAAGTTAAATAAATACGAATCTTTACTAATATTATATTCCATGGATGATGAAGCAGTGCATACAATAATTTGGCTTAATAAGATATGATAATTCGACGATGAATGAAGAAGACGAATGAAGAATTATTGTAAAAAATAAACAACAAGTAAGTGAAATTTCAGAAAAAAATTTACCTCTCTCCTTTTCAATTTTCAAGAAACTATTCGTCGCCTCACAACGTACCTTAAACCTGATTTCTAAATCCTTATTATCCATACTCGAATAACTCGTATTAATAATCAATAAGTAACCTAAAATTTTAAGTACAAATAAATAACTCGAATAACTCAGGTAGTGCAGAAACTTTCAACCGAAAACGGAAGACAAAGAAGAAAATCTAACTAATCGGCAATACCACGATCCCTGTCCATAAAGCGAAGGGAGACTTTCGCCCTGGTAGTCACCTGTAATCTGCCCGTAAACGGTTTAAAGTACGCTAATTCTCCTCGCTACCTCGGGAAAACATCTCTCCAGACCAAGCCTCTTAGGAGCTAGCGCTCGTTAGGCTTGCCTTGTAAGCGGCCAACCGATTCGTATACCTGCGTGCCGTGTTTCACCACGTTCGTCGATTCGCCGCGAGAACACAACGTGAGAATCGAAAGTCGCAGAGACGGACCGCAACCGTTTGAAACCGGATGCACAGCCCGCGCAAGCACGGTGGTGGTGGGGAGGAGGGGGGATAAAGGGGGCGTCGTTCGAACACGCGTCTAATACCGATTATACCGCGTTTAACACGAGCGTCTTTCGACAACGCGACGAATGGAAACGCGGCGGTTTCAAGCGCATGGTCGTCGTTAAGCGAACGTGTTTCTCGGACGAATCGGCCGTTCGCGTGTATTTAATCGGATCGTCGGTGAACGCCCGATCCGGACCGGACGCTCCGTATCAATCGGCCTCGCGTGAATACTACTGCTACTATTACCACTACCACCATTGCAGGTCCAAACTGCAGGTAATGATATCGTAGGGCGGGATGGAGGACGAAGGATTTCGCGTTTGTGTGTCTACAGGTATGTACTGTACCGGAGGGGTGATATTAGGAGGGAGGGAAGGGGCTCGTTATGGTCGGTTTTGGGGCAGGATATGGTTTGAGAGTAGTGTATTTAAGAGCCGTCGTACGTGTTTAATATACGGGAAGCGTGGATGTTACGTTATCATCAAGATCTGCATCGACGTGTAGTTATAACCTTGATAATTTGCAGCGAGATCTTCTCCTCATTTTGAATGGTAAATAAATCTTATGCGTGTGTTTTATGCGCTATCTTGTTTTTTTTTTTTTTTTTTTTTTTTGAAAATAATTTTATTTGTGGAAGGGAAAATTCGTTCGGGAAATGATTCGAAGATAAGGAAATATAAGATAATGGAAATACCTTGTAATTAATCGGATTTATCGGAGTATGCAAGAAGAAATGCATGTTTATCGAACGTTTATTTGCAGAATGCATTATCATTAGCAAAACTGCAAGAACAATGTAATAAAATAAACAAAAATGTGATAAAGAATTGTTAATTTTTGTCGGTATGACGAGAGAATTGCTCGTTAAATAATGACTAATAAGTTAAAGAATTTAATCTTAATGTTCAAACAGGTACGTGATTTGACGTTATATCGTATGTTTCCAAAAGATATCCACAATATAACAAAACAATCATTTGTTGGAACAACATGGAGTAGCCAAATACCATGTTCCGAAATACACGTTAACGAAAAAAAAAGAGACATGTGTTTCAATTAACGGTAACCTCAATAAACTGTGAATAAATTTTTTTTCACCAGTTTTACATTTTTAGAACGCAACTGTGCTAATGGATACTACATTCGTCATTCGAGAATATGGTTGTTAACACAAAGAGTAATCGTATAAGATCGATAAAATTACAATTCACCATTGTTGGATCAATTATAAACATGCATTACTATAGAATATGAATGTCGATTATTATAAATGCTTGTTTTACAAGAAATCTATCGATCGAAA
>NW_006263635.1:183233-188482 GCF_000469605.1 Apis dorsata | reverse complement strand
AAAAAAAAAAAAAAAAAAAAAAAAAAAAAAAAAAAAAATGAATAAATTAAAAATCGAAAAATTTAAATTAGAAATAAAATATTAACGAAGTGTTTCGAAAAATAAAAGGCAACTCCGGATGGAGTAGTCAACGAATAATTTTACACTCGCTACAAACAGCCGCGCTATGCCAGAGAATCGGAACTAATCTGTGCACGGTTTTATCATCGTGGCGTGGAACGCTCTCTAAAAACCTAGTCGAAAAACCACACGTTATATGGTAATACCGGTGAATACTCGGGGAATTTTGTACCCAGCTCTCTTACTATCCCTCCTCTCCCTCCCTTCCTCTTTCTCCGTACTTTCTCACCTGCCTACACGGCAGAGTACACGGCGGTACCCTTAGCAGGGACCATTGTGTATACGCATCGTGTATTCACAGCTCCGCGAGACAAAAGAGACTACCTCCTTGCGTGGTTCGGGAACGACTGGCCCGGGTGAGAGATGAGACTACGTATATAGTAGTCAAGCGTGGATTCGTAACTCGCGATTTGATTGGTCGGTGGAGCACGCCGATTGGTCCGTTCTTGCGCCCTTTCGACACCAACTCCACGCGGACTGAATCGTCTGTCCTCGTCCTACTTATCACGAACAGATTGCCGTTTCCGTTCCGCTTATACCGCAACCTTATTCCTTCCTTGTTTCTCTATCGTTGAGATATTCGAACGTCATCGTCGCACTCGTGACAGATACGATAGCAACCACGGCCGGCTGTTCTCGAGTCTCTCATTCTCCTTCTCGCAGTCTTTCCTTGCCTCTCGGCTCTTCAATCCTTCTTTCTCTTTCATCCTTCTCACCCTTTTCTCTCCTATCCCGTCTCCCTTCATCGCTCGCGCTCGCTGATTTCTCTCTCCGTCCCACGAAAACAGTCTCTCAGCAGCAAAGCAGCGAGATCCCCCGGACGAGATATGAATTCACGTTCCTCCTTTTATATTCCACGCTCGCCTGCCCTCCATTTTGCTTGCTCGAGTCCCTTGTCTGCCTCGCCGATCTGCGACTACCGTATGTGTCGGCTGCACGGCTATCTCACAGGCTTCTCTTCCATCTTTCTCCTTCCCCCCTCCCTCCCCCTCTTTCTCACTCTCCTTCGATCTTCTCTCGCTATATACGCGAATGATCGTGTTGTTCCGACGTCGTCGTACTCGTCTCCGTCGTCGTCGTCTCCGTTGTCTTCGCCGCCGCTGCTATCGTCGTCGGCGTCGTCGTCATCGTCGTCAAGCTCTCTTCGGTCGCCGACGTGCTGCTTTGTGCAATACACGCGTATATATCTGCTACGAATATATATACGGTTTGGACCGGCGCAATGTGTGTGCATTGTACATGATATTCGAAGCTACGCGTAGGACGTGGTCAATGGAGAAGATGCGGAGTAGGACCGAACTGTTTGCTCCATATATGACGTAAGCAAGAAAGAGATAGTAAAATATGAAGAAAAAGAAATAGCAAATAAAAAACGTCAGCAGAAGGAGGAGGGAAAAGGAAGAGAAACGAAGCGTTAAATATTAAAAACAATCCATCAATTAGCGTTAATGCCTGTGCATTAAGCGAGCTGCTCTCTTCTCATACTCTACGGAGACACGTGTTCGCGTGTAAACGTGTGATACTACTGTCTTCGCCGCGTGTCTACACAGATAGATATGTATATGTACATATACACACACGCGACGACTACTGGTAGGTATTCATTTCGGTTCGTTAGGCGCGGCCCGCTGTCGTATAGGCGTTACGCAGTGTACATACGTCGTGTGCAAGGTATACATATGTAAAGTGTACACACGTGCGGTTACACTACGCCTCGCTCTCCGTCTGTGCGTGTACACGTATTCAATCGTGTGTATATGTACACTCGTATATAGATATATGTATGTATGTGTGTGTGTATATATATATAATATATATATCATGAGTATATATACGCACACGTGCGAATTCACACAGAGATCTGGCCATCGGTTGCCGATGATTCGCATCGTAGAAGCATTTCCTCTCGTTGGCTAGCCACCTCGTAAACGACCGGCCGATCATTCGAACGGAAATAGTGAATCGAACCCGTAAGCCTGAATCAAGTTCCCACTTGTTTTCCTTTCTTAGATGAATCCTTATTTTTTTTTGGACTGTATATTTAAGTGAATCGAAAAGAAACGGAAATCTCGCATAGCTAGTTGGCACATGGTTACCATGCATCTATGTTTATTGCTGTATGTATTCTTAACACATTTATGCCCGAGAATTATTGTGTATTTATTTTTTATTTTCTATTTTTCTTTATTACTTAAACTGGAAATATTTTCATGATCCTTTCTAGTAAATATCTTTCAATCAAAATTTGGGTTAATAATTGATATTTTAGTTTTGAATATCTATTGTAAATATATAGTCTATAATTTGAAACTTGTAAATTGTAATCAATGTTATTTATTAGTAAATTATGTGAAGATTGATACATTGTATAAGAGGATTCATTTCATCTAGAAAAACAAGTTGAATTTAAATTACCTACTTATCCAACTTCACCTAATATCACTATAAATGCGGAAGATCTTGGGATTTGGTCTGTCATCATGCTCGTTCAAAAAGGGATTAATTTCTGATTGAGGCAAAGTTAGTCAAATTTTATTTCGAATAATGAATAAAGTTTTAAAATTCATTCGTACGTAAATGAATCATGAATTTTATTCAGGAAATTATTCATGAATAAATCTGTAACGTTCGTTATCGAAAGAAATTCACGACAAATATGAGCATTAGAAATAAAACCATTTTGTATTTATGGATAGAAATCCGAAGAAATGCTATAAGGTAAGGAAAATACTTTTCTTGAAATAATACATAACTCACAATAAGTCAACGATGATTTGTAGTGATGACATTTATTGATTTATTTTTTAAAAAAAAATTATTTAAAATCTTTAATAATTAGGATATAATTTATTCAATAATATATTTTTTTTTATAATATATATTTCTGTACAAAAAATCACGTTATGTGATTATGGCTTATATCATCCTTTCCTTCCTTTTTCTATAACGGAAATCTCGAACGTAAGTATAAAGTTGTTCGACTGGTACACAAACTTAACTTGTTAACTGTTAAAAGCAAATTAACTCGTTATTCGACTTGCTATTATTTTAAATTTAATAATTTATTTTCTAGGGATTCTCTATTTTTAATGCATCGTTATATTTTCATTAGATATATGTATATTATGCAGTATATTATATTTATATTTGTTTCTATACTTATCTTTGCAAAAATTGAAGAAATTACTTAACTAAAAATAATTTTTATGTTTATATTCATACTTTCTTATATTTTTCTTTTTTGCAAAGAATAAGAGGTCGATTTAACTAAAATTAATCTGTCTTTGTTAATTTTTCATTCCGTGTTAAAAAGAGTTTCTGTCTAAAAGACGACCTAGTTAACAAGTTAAGAAAAGGAGCGCTGACAAAGGATAATCAAGAGCGAATTCAGCGCTTTCAGAAGAAACCGAGCTTAAAAAGCAGTAGAGTACTAGCCACAATTACGTCGATTCCTTTTCTTTTATATATAAAAAAAAGAAAAAGAGAAAAGAAAAAAAAGTACAACTTTTAAACATTGAAAATTTGAAATCGTCTGACCGACTTCGTCTTTAAATCTTGACGAAATAAATCAAGAATCTTCATACTGTTTTATTATGAAATTAATACTTCATTCAAATACGATTTTTTTAGAATATATATTGAATTCATACAAAGGAATCTCTTATGCATTAATTTTAAACAAAAATTTTTTTTAAATCTTATTTGATAAAATACTTTCAAATCGAAACTTTTGATCAATTTCATCTGAACAATTTACATCAGATATTCTTAAAAAATTGAGGTTAGTAAAACGGTCAAACGATAAAATAATTCTTAATGTTTAAGACATTGTATGAACAAAATTTTTCAAACAATTTAAATTATTAATTAATAAGTATTAAATTATTAAAACCATCAAACTCTTCAATTAAAATATAAATCGATAAAAACGATTTATAATACGTACCCGCATGCACGTTCGAAACTCAATTCCAGTGGCGAGTAATCTCGAAAAATGGGTCTTAAAACACGAATAGCTCGTTACGTGGAACCCTTCTGCTTCTTGATATTTTCTCACATTACAAGTGACCGATACACTTTCATTTATCGCGGAGCCTGTTATACGTTATGTTGCCTCTTATAGGTTAGGTTGTCGTAACCGCACAGGCCTCGTGGAAGGACCTCGTTAAGATCACCAATGGTATTTAGACTCACCGAGTAAATGGTCCACTGGAATCGCATTAATATCGAATCACGACGACCGGTATAATTAACTCGTCTCTTATTTATCCGATCGGTCCGTATCACCGTTCGCGTAAAACTGCCTGTCAAACATGGCCGCCAATGAACCTGTCTTGTGTCGTACTGTCCAGATAATCCGGTAAGACGGTTAGTCGGTATGTTGGTCACTTTTAATCGGTATCATCCTGTATCGCGAACTCATATTTTTTTATTTTGCTATTTTTATAAGAAGGAACATGTGATTGCGATACATGAGATATCGAGGTTAAATATATTAATTGGAAAATTTTTTAAACCAATTGTATCATCATTTTTTTCTAAGACAATCCTATCTAAAATAATTTTTGAATTATTTTAATCGATTTTACTACTATAAAATTTATAAAGTAGAAATAAGAATTTTAAAAAAACGTGCTATAACCAAAACGTGTTTGAGTTCTAACCCGTACAACAACGAATCATCTTATAAATCCAAATTTCTTCAAATTCTATTCCTATAATCCGCCATATGTATTCTTCTTTACCATCATCGTACAGAAAAAGGAAATAATCAATATAGACATCTTCAGTGTAAAAAGCAAACGAATTAATAAAAGACCCTGGAACGAGCAAAACGAGAGTGGGGGAAAAAAAGGAGAAGAGGAGAAGTAGGAGCAAGCGAAGTAGCTTACGGTGAATCGAATAAAAAAGTAAAGGAAAGGAGGAAGGTGTGGGAAAGAACGAGATGGAGTATAGGATACTTTGTGCCTCAAGCGTGGCCAGTGCAACGACATGCATCGGCCGCAGCAAGGGCGACATTATCGCCGGTTGCACACACCGCGCGGCTGCGGATGGTGCGGTATGGTGGTTAGGGGCGGTTAGGGCAGTGCACCACAAGGGTGGTCAAACCGCAAACGAGACCACCGTCC
>NW_006263635.1:178915-183059 GCF_000469605.1 Apis dorsata | reverse complement strand
ATAACCACCGCCGCCGCCGATGCCCTCCGCCTCCGCGTTCGCCTCGTGCACACCTCCGAAATGAGAGAGGGATAGAGAGAGGGCAAGCGAAAGAGACAAAGACAGTCCCCCCGTTGCACCACTGGACCCTCATCGTCGAACCGACGATACTCGTCGACGTTATACTCGCTTATCTCGCTAATTTCGTGCCGATCGATCATCGAAACGCTCGTAAGAACGCGTTAACGAGCTGTCGCGCCTGTGCTTTAGTCTCTTCTTCCTTTTTCCTCTGCCCCCGCTTCTTTCATCCTCTTTTTTATTTTCTCTTTTTCTTTCCCTCTGTTTTTTACCGCTACGCGTGTGCACCGAGTGGTTTTTTTTTTGTTTCTTCTTCTTTTTCTTTTGGATGTATTTTGTTGTTGGAACAGGGTAGAGAAAAGAGGTGGCTTTGGTCGCGCGAGACAAGAAAATATTCTCTCGTATCCGTGTGAACGGGATGTTCGAGAAGTTGATACGTGGAGCGTTAACGATCTTCTTGGGTGGCGCAGTAATTACTTCGTGCCAAAGCTTTCGAGAATTGAAAAGCTTTTTAAAGATGTGACGAAAGTGAGAACAAATTCGTTTTGTATTGCAATGTTATTTTATATTTGTTGACAATATAATACGTACGGAGATGATCATTATACACACGTTCGAGAATACGAAAATACGAAAATGGATTTTTTTTTAAAAAAATATAGGTGTTAATAGTGAATGGTTTAATAATACATGAAGATAATTTTATTATTCAACGAATATTTATTTTTCGTAGAATCTTTTCTGCACTTAATTCAATTAGAATGAAATATTATCATTGAAACTGTGCACGAATAAACGATAGAAAAATAATTTATAAAAATAATAAAACACTTTTAAATTATATTTATATTAATCTCGATGAAAAAACTGTGATAATTCTTATCCCAAACAGAAAAAAAATAACCTTCATTCACTTTAATTAAAACAACATCGAACATAACCTCCAATCTCAAACTAACACTCGATCTATCGAATGTCACAAAATAATAATCCGTGACAACGAAGCGTGTCGTCGAACAAGAAACATCGTTACACAATTCTCACTTCGATCGATTACGTAAATCACGATTCTGTTTAACAAGAAGAGCTTGATATGCACCTTGATCGACCAGAGTTAATCATCGATCCTTATCGATCGTCCGCATCCTTAAAACGACACTATCCGACGAGTTTCAGATACCTACATTACATATACACACCACGATTCCATAGCCTACAAGTCATCCTTCGTATTCACTTTAAGGCTGCTTTTGATTTCACGCGAGAGAACGCCTTTGGGAAACCGCGGTGTACGCGACGGTGTCGCAATTTTTCAACTGGAACGAAAAAAGCAGCGTGGTGGCAGCAGCAGCGGCAGTGGTTGGCGAGTTTTTTGCGGCTGGGCGGCGATCGTAGACACGAGAAGAGAAGGAATAAATTGAATAGTCCCGGGTGGGGAGGTGGTTTCTTTGTGTAAGGCGCGAGGATAAAAATCTCCGGTCGCCGTGTGCAATTACCTTGGCATGTAATTGCACCGATTCACTCAGCTGCACCGCGGCAAACCTGCACGATAAATTCCTCCTTCTTCGCCTTTCTTTCTATTCTTTCTCTCTCTTTCTCTCTTCCTCCGTTCTTATTTCTTTTTTCCCTGTCTCGTTTCGTTTACGGCCCGGCTACCGAGAAATTTAAGCGCACCACGGCTCATCGGCTAAAGGGGCGCCTGTATATTTATGCGGCGCACAGAGGGAGAGTGTAGCGACGTTTTATGTCGGTACACATGTTTAGTTGCGTTTACGATTCTTCGAGCCAGCTGCCGTTTTACGTGAATCTCCAGATCGTTTCCTCGTCTTTTCGAGCGCGTGTTTGCGAGCTGTAAGTAAAACTGCTTTCCTTTGCCGATTTTAATTTCCGAATCTAACCTCTAATTGATACAGTCAAGAGCTGCTCATTTTAGATTTTGCGCGAGTATATCATTGTTTGTTAGATGTGACTTTTGTGCTCCCCTTGGCAATTACTTCTTTATCTTTTATTTAATGGAAACGAGTTAATGATAAAAAAAAACACTGATACCGACTATAATAATGATGAATATTGGGCGTTTCAACGTCGATGTAATGGCTATTATTTTGCAATATTCACAAGATATTATTAGATGTAATTGAGCAATAAAATAACTACAAGTATATATAATTTACGATTTATACGATGACGTGTTGTGTAATTATTACTCGCGCCGTAATTGCATCGAAAATATAATTCGTTACATTTTATTTTCGAAAACGATCCAAGAATCGAAAAACAAAGTTGGAAACGAGAGAATGTAAAATGGCGCGTAGAAATTATCTCGTTTCGTGTGTTCGCCGTGTGCATTGCTCGTTAAACGATTCGTCGTCGTTGGTATTGAAAACGTAAAAAAGCGGAAGTCGAAAATCCATTGTGCCCTGGCGGCTGGTAAACGAAGGGAAACGAAATTTCAGCGTTATGGACACGCAAGGATCGCAATATCGAGGTGTGCTCGTGCGCGTTGTTCCGACACGCGCAAACACGCGCGCGCGCGCACGGTTTCGTGGGTGCAGCAATTTTTGTCGTTGCATTAACACGGTGGAAAAACAACCGCCATCGGCGGGCTCGGCTGCGTTTTCACGGGCGTGTGTCACCTCAGCTTTTCGCGGTTTACACGCTGCTCTGGGCAACTGCGCGCGCGTGTTTGTGCACGCGTCGTTCAACACGCGTGTGAACGGGCTCGATCAACCGGCGATATTTGATTTCTGTAACCGAAAAATCGAGAGATTACTTGGAAACTTTTAAACTGACGCAAGCTAGAAAACCGCTGAAACACCGGTATACGCGTGTAGATCCACGGGTATGGATTGTGTAATCTCTGTTTTTTTCATGTTGCGACTCTTTTTCTAACGATTCGGCGCATAGATACGTGTGTACACCCGTTTCCCTTTCTTTGTCACGTATTTTACGCGTATAACGGACAAAAAGGACAAACGTTGTTACACGTGGATAAATTTGACGCGATAAGTTTTTACTTTTAGATACACGTGCAACTTTGAATTTGATGGGCTGATACCATTACTTTTGTATAACTCTAGTCTCGCGTTATCAGATGATACAAAGTGTATTTTATATCGTTAGAACAGGATATAAAAGCTAGAATACGTAAGAAAAAAGAAGCAAAAGGAAATTTAAAAAAATAATGGTCAATTATTCTTTAATAATCCTTTAACAAAATCGTTATATAATCGCGCTATAATTATCCGAAGATACATAATACCCTTGAAGGAGTATAAGGATTAAATCCGATTCGGAAATAATTTATCACGCACGAAACAAAGATTGGAAACGAAAGTTGAAAAGAAATCCTGACGGTGCAGCGGGTTAATCGATTCCACGATAGAAGGCGATCCTTAAAAGGTCAACTCGCTCAGATCGTAGAAAAAAAAAGAGAGAGAGGCAGTGTCTTTGACTTCCTCGGGACCGCTTCGTGATCGGTTCGCAGAAAACGTTTCTTTCACTCTTTTTTCCCCACTCTCGACCTCTCGACTCGGCTCGAATCCCCGACGATCTCTAATGCATGCAAATCACCGTGAATCCCAAGATCTTCGAGCTTTCTCTGGCGCCGCGCGAGATTACATATCACTCGCCTCTTCGCGCGGCATTTTCCAAGAAACGATTTTCTTCGCCAATCGGTTCGACCAAGTGCTATAAAACAGGAAGGAAAGAAAGAAAAAAAGAAAAAAAAAAAAAAAAAAAAAAAAAAAAAAGAAAAAAAGAGGAACCAGCGCGAGAAAAAACCGGAAAAGAGATGAAAAGATTGGAAACGAAACGAACGTACATATTACATTTATATTCATATCCGTAATCACACCGAGACAGACGTAGACAAAGTTTCCACGGATTCTTCGAACGGCAAAATTCACTTGATGTTTTAGACGCGTGTCTCGATTCCACAACACCGGAGACCGGTAATTTTCTCCTGCATCAAGCTTTTCACGCGCGCATATTCCCGCCGCGCTCTCTCGTGTTTGCAGATATCACAGAGCCCCTGTCCTGGTGAGATTGCGGCCATGAAGGGGGACGAGGAAGACGGAAGATGGTA
>NW_006263635.1:173380-178898 GCF_000469605.1 Apis dorsata | reverse complement strand
AACGTTGGACAGAGACGACACGCCCTCGAAAAGGGCGCGTTGTAGGTGAAACAAGTAACACGAGAGAGAGTAACAACGGGAGGAGTGGCATGCAAAAGGAGGAGCTCGTAGGATAAAGCTCGAGTGGGTTATGAAGTGGGTGGTGGGAAAGGAGAAAAGCGGCGGAAACTGGAGGAGGGAGGAGAGAGGGGGAGGAACTAGTGCTAGTTCGTTAGCGGTTGAGGGAGAGGGATGGATATACAAAGCGATGAGAGAGGTGGATGGTGTGGAATAGCGAAGGCATAAGGGATGAACGGTGCGCGAGAAGCGGGACAAAGAGGGTTAGAGAGATGGAAGGAGGAAGAGACGCACGTTGGCGCGTTTATTAGTGTCCAATTGTGAAAGGAGAGAGAGAGAGAGAGCGAGAGAGAGAGAGGCGCGGGATAACACGAAAGCGAGCGCGTGAACTCGCTCATTTGCGTGCCTGTTAATTTGCCACGTTTGTGTGAGCACCGTGCCGTGCCGCGGCACGCACAACCGAGCCACGCCGATGGACAGAGAGAAAATTAGCGCTTTGAGTGTGGGTGCCTGACCGCCTGCCAGCTCGGACATCGGGGCTTCCCCGTGTCGCGGCTGGTGTACGTGCGCGTCGGCTCGCGTATTGGTACCAACGCTTGGGTGGTCCCCTGCGGTACGTTGGATAAAAATCGGCCGACATTCGACGCCTGCTATTTTTTTCTCCCTCCCCGCTTTTTTTTCCTCCTTTCATTTCTTGTACTTTTTTTTTTTTGAGCTACCAACGATGAAAACGCCACTAAGCTAGTGTTTTTCAACTTTTTTTCGTTTGGAGCTGTCTCTTCCCGTAATATATTTGACTTAACGAGGCGAAGTTTCTAATGTTTATCCGTCTTTATCATTATCGTTTGCTTTTATTTTTTTTCGTGTCGCAGACAAAACCTTAGGTAAATATCGATTTTTTTATTATATTTTTATTGTATTTGTGCGCGAGCAAGGAATAGCTTGTTTTTTTTTTAAATTTACAATTTTAAAATTCTGATAAAAGTAAACGCGCAACTCGTACATTGCACTTTATAGTACAACATGAATATTCATACGTGTTATTCATATGGTATCACATTATATGGAGCGATGAATAAAATAACGATAAAAATCTCTTTGAATGTAAAATTGACTTCGAATAAACGTTAAAAAAAAAAAATCTCGAATAAAACAACAGTTCTTAGAATTTTAAAATGGATAAAGATTTTGCAGAAAATCCATCGCATTCTTAACGATCGTAATCGATCAACCGTGAATCTCTACCGAATCCTCATTCTACGAAACTGATTTCTAAGCGTCGAAAAATTTTCCATCTTCCCGGTGGTCTCGAACGAGGAGATCGACAAAGCGTGAAGATACCTGAACCATGGAACGTGAAAAACCTGGAAACGAGTTTCCCTCGATTTTACGGTGACGGTCAGCCGCCTGATTCGAGACCGAGGCGGGGAAACCGAGCGATGGAAGGCGTGACGACACGGTACACGAGCGTGAAAGGTAGACGGGTTTCCGCGAAATTGAACATCGACGTGGCAGCGTAACAGAGCAGAGGCTCGCGGCACGGATAAGCTCAAGTTACCGCTAACGATCCCGAATGATAGCGGTCCGCTTATTACGCCGTTGCCCATCCGTTTTTACGCGTAAAATGGAGATTACACGGTGTCCAGGCACGATCACGATCGATCAAGTCGTCGCGCCGCTGTGTATCCGTTTCTGGAAACACGCGATGCAATACGGTTCGCTTGACAAGCACGGACGGTTGGCGGACGATTGCCGTTCCACGCGGAAAATGGCGTTTCTAACGAAATAAAACGATCGTAGGTAGGCCCTCTCACGGACCGATTGAACGGGTACCGGTCGATTAAGTCGTTACGCCGCGTTTGACACGATCGAACGGGCACAGACTCTCCGCGCTCGTTAATCCTCTTACCGCAGAACAAACTCTACCCGGTGTAAACGATTAAAGCGATGACGCAAAGGAGAGGAAACCAGTCAGAGGCGTTGAGTAGCGGCACGGGCATGCCACAACAGCCTTCTATATTTCCTAATAAAACGGCCAGGAATGAGAGAGCGAGCGCGCGGGAATAAATAAAGCTGCGACCGGCTGTTCGCTTCCCCGTTTACCGAATTAACCGTAATAACCGATGCATTTAGCCGCGACATTCAAAACTTGTGCACGAAATACCATCGGCTACCCCCACTCCCGCGCCGCTATATCCCCTCCACGCGAGGAGCGGTTGACTGGCCCTCCCCCACCACTTTTAACAGCGCCACCGGCGGAACTCCATCCGTCCTGCCGCGCCGCATATCATTACCATGCAAATACGCTTGGCGTGCGGCAAAGCCCGTGTAAAATCGCTCAACCCCTTTTCCTCGCGCTTCGCTTCATCCATCCCACTGTCCGTCCTCGTTCCTCGTTCCTCGTACGGCGTCACCCTCTTCCCCACCCTCGTCCCTCCTCCCACACAGTGTCCACTCCGGTTCCCACTTCGCACCAGCTACCCAGTCACATATGCAAAACGTGCCACTATTATAATAACATTACGCCGATGAACCTTCCATTGAATATGCGCTCCACGATCGTGGATTGCATCGCTAATTATCTACCGGGTGGCGTGATTCGCACGGGGCTCGACCGATCACGATTTTGCCACGCGCCCTTTCTTCCCTCCTCGTTTTTCCTTCGCGTCACCGGTGATCATCGATGATCCTTCTCTTCCCCCCCTTTTTCTCCCCCTTTTTTTTTTTTTTTGCATCGACGAAGCGGTAGCGTAATTTTCGCGACACGATACGCCGCCGTTGTGGCTAAATATTGTTGACCCCAACGTGCCGCGCTCTCTTTCCCTCTTCGTAGCACACCGCTCTATCGTATCTTGGCGATGCCACGCTGACCAACGTTGGCACGTTTATGGGCGCGTGAGCTCCGGGGACCTGGGCACCGTCACGGCACTTGTTTTATATTTTCGGTGACGGGTGCCGGCACGCGTTCGTTAGTCCGTTCGACCGCTTTCGAATGTTTGCGGCGCGAAGTGGTCTCACCCACGCGTTCATCGGTTTTTATATTACAAGCGTGGCGAGATAATATTTGCCCGCGATTTTTATTTCATACCTACCCTACCAGGGCGATAACCCCACTCGCCCCGGATATGAGGTTATTTTTTTTTCCCCGCGTTGAAACTCTATTTCTCCTCGTTGATTCTTCTCTCTCTCTCTCTCTTTTTTTTTAAACTTTTTTTCCTGTAAATATTCTGGTTTTTTCCCCCCTCTCTTTTTTTTTTTTTTTTTTTTTTTTGCTTTTCGTTTTTCGATGACGGTTCATAGGGTTGCAAAGCTGGGGGAGAATGAATCGGATCACCGAGTTCGTTATCGAGTATCACTTTTTATTTAATCGTTTCTCTCATCACGATTCTGTTATATTCTCTAAGCCAGACAATATTTACAAATTTTTAGTTCTCCATACGTGTATGTGTATGTGTATGAATGTTGAGTGTGTACGTGTGTACTTTTTTTTTTTTTCATTACTCGCTTTCCGTCTCACTTTTAGGGGACGTAGAAAAATATCATGGTATACTTAAAGACTGACGTATGTATATATATATATATATAATATTATGTATATGTATATACAAAATATACAGGAAAAAACGCGTTAATGTCAGCGTTATTCAAATTTAAGCGCGATTCAGCCGCCCAAAATGGCGGTCGTACGCGCAACGAGCGGAACGAACTGTCCGATTTCGATGAAAAACGTTCATTAACGAGCGATTATCGATCGAAATAAGAAGAACGATCCGGACATTAAAAATGAAATTTATCAATCTATTCGCCGTCTATGTCATGAATAATAATATTTTTAAATCTCTTTCTATCCGAAAAATCTTAAAAACTCGACGTAGATGTTTTACAAAAAAATCTCTCGAGCGTTGCTGCGCGATTCGATCTCTGATTCTTGATCGAAAGAATTCCTTTTTTTTTTTTTTTTTACCTTTTCTTTTCTTTTCTCTCTTTTACTCCGGTTCGTTCGGCTCGTTCTCTTTCTTCTTCACCGAGAGTAACAATAACAACAATAACAAGAACAAGGGCAACAAACGTCTCTCGTGTTAATATCGTATAAGAATTATGTACACCCACGCTGTGGAGAGTTGCTCGGGTCTGATGAATACGTTCGGTTGTTGGTACGTTTCGGTTTCGTTGCGGTTTCGTCGTTCAATACATGACCTCGTAGACGGTCGCTTTCTTGTCACCTGAACCGGTAACGATGTACCTGTCGTCGGCTGATATATCGCAGCTGAGCACGGATGACGATTCCTTGGACTGAAAACAGCATAAGACGTGTCGTTCGTGAGGCCGAAGAAATCGTGCAAGAACAGGCAATGAATTATTATTCTCCATTATTCTTCTTTTTTCTTTTTCTATTCTTTTTTTTTTTTTTCACCAACAAATGCTCGTTAAAATATACAATTCGTTTTAATTAGAATTCATAATTTCACAATATATACACACGCTTCGTAATTTATACGTACGAAACAAAAGTTTAGAGATAAACGTGGGAACGATGATTTGATGAATTTTTTTATACGATATAATAACAACAGTTTGAAAAATTAAAAGTTAAACAATTCTCTAGAACTCTTATTCTTCCATCTATCCTAAGAATAAAATTTATTCTCCTCTCCGTAGGAATTGCAAATCCGCTTACCTGGAATATCGAGGCCCCGTAAGGCGTGCGCCACGCGTTCAGCAAATTATCCTTGCCAGTTGAGACGAACCACTTGCCGCAGGAGGCGAATCTCAACGATAATACGCAAGACTCGTGCAGGTGTAGCTGGTACTTGTCCGGATTCGAGGCGTGCAACACCTCGACGTTCGAGTTCTCCATGCCCACGGCCAGCCATTCCCCCGTGGGACAGTAGCCGAGCGAGAATATCTGGGATGTGAAGTCGTGCTGTTTCAGCTGCCTTCCTTCCCTCAGATCCCACGAGCGGACCGTGTTGTCCAATCCGCCGGTCCACAATTTCGAGCCGTCCGCCGAGATGTCGATGCACGAGGCGCCGTCCGTGTGACCTTGGAACTGTCTCACCAGGGACTGATTCTGAAGATCCCAGACGGCGATGCTGCCGTCGCTGCAGCAGCTGAAGCAAACCTTAGAGTCCGGGGAGATTGCCAGGGCGTAACAGGCGGGGGCGGCCGAGATTAATTCGGCCTTGATCCTTGGCGTTGGACTGGCCAGATCCCAGATACTAAGTCGGCTAGCCTCGCCTCCGACTATCAGCGTTCTCCCATCCGGTAACAGTTTCACCGACCTGGACATGCCGTGCCACAAATTCGTTTCGTTTTAGAGAACGGTGAACCCACTTTCTCTCGAGCTTAAATCGCTTCAATCAATCCTTTCACTATTTACTATATATATATATGATCAATGAAACACGTGAAATAAAAATTAAGAACAATCGAATTATTATTATTATTGTAGTAGTCTGCC
>NW_006263635.1:172043-172913 GCF_000469605.1 Apis dorsata | reverse complement strand
TTATATTGGAGAAGTTATAAGAGTTAACGTTCGTCGATCGTAAGTTATATATTTTATATATATATGATCAATGAAACACGTGAAATAAAAATTAAAAACAATCGAATTATTATTATTATAGTAGTGTGCCGATGACTCAAAGATTACGCAAAGATTACGAAGATTTGGATTTTATATTGGAGAAGTTATTTGGAAATGATGGGAAAAAGCCGAGTTCACAGTTCGATAACGCCCGTCGATCGTAAGTTATATATTTTATATATATATGATCAATGAAATAAAAATTAAGAATAATCGAATTATTATTATTATTATAGTAGTGTGCCTATGACTCAAAGATTACGCTCGAAGATTCTTTGGATTTTATGGTATATTGGAGAAGTTATTTGGAAGTATGACGGGAAAAAGCCACAGTTCGATAACGCCTGTCGATCGTAAGTTATATTTTTTTTTTGAATATTACAAAACTGGTGACCGCAACTCGAAAAACAGGCAGGAAAAAAAACACCGAAAAAAAGAAAAAAAGAGAAAAATACCAACACGATATCTCGAGCACAATGAACCATCGATGCACACAAGTGGTAAAACCCGTGGTAACCCGGTTTCGGTCGATCGACGAAACACCGAACGCTCTCTCGATAAATGAAAACGGTTCTCTCATTGGCTCTCATTTGTTCTCGGGGGCAACCGTTTCGCCCGGTTTGACAGCGGGTTTTAAAAGTGGTAATCATTTTTACGCGGTCAAGCGTGGCGAAATCGGAGCAGCGGCCGTGATTAGCAACTGTGACCGATTGATCATAAAGTACCCTTTAATGCAGAGAGGATGGGTGTGTATATGGCCGTATGCATTACCAGCAGTGAAATTTTATT
>NW_006263635.1:168964-171718 GCF_000469605.1 Apis dorsata | reverse complement strand
GATATTATACCGGGGGGCATATCGTTAAAACGTGCACATCCAGCGCGAAATGTATCGTGAAAACGTCGAACACCCCGCCCCGTTTGTTCTACACGGCCGACACATTGCCGACGATTTTTCGAGCGTGCATGGAATACATTGAATCTCATTATACGATGCGTTCCTCCGTTCCGCCCCACGGCGATCCTTTCTCTCGCTCTTTCGTTTTTAACGTGCAAAACCGTTTTTGTTTCGGTTCGATCGACTCTCGATCGTGCTGTGGCCTGATTGCTGTGTGACCCGTTTGTGAAATAAAATCCTATTGGAGGGGGTGGACGGTTTACATAATTTCGTTTCAACGATCGTGTTATTGTAAGAATGTTTCCAGAGGTGTGTACTCTGGTAAAATTAATTGTATTCCCACGCGATGGCGGAATTATCGCAATTGTTTTTTCCCTTCCTTTTCTTTTTTCCAGAAAACAATAGTCGCGTATAATTTGGACGGTATTTTATTGTTGTATTACTGTTTCTCGATTATATGGACTCTGATTTAGATCATTATTTAAATAAATATGGATACAGATATAGATAGACGATCTTGATTGTAATACGATATTCATATCAAAAAGCAAGAAAGAAAAGAAAAATTAAAATAACAAGTACAAAGTTTAAATATTATAAAATTTTACGACAGATAATTGGATCCAAAGTTTACATTTTTTAATTTGAATATCATCAAAAAAAAAAAAAAAATCATACAACAAACGTTTAATTGAAAATGAAGCAGCTGGAGGAGTAATAAAAAAATATGTATAAAAAAAAAAAAAAAAAAAATAAAACATAAAACGGACAAAGAAAGAGCACTGACCTGATGTAATTGTCAGGTTGGAGGCAGTCGAGCTGGGACACAGACTTGGTGCTACCCGTGCCACCTTGCCCTATATCCCAAACCTTGACGCATCCCTTGCCGCCGGTATACACATATTTGGTCGGATTCGAGATCGTGACAGCGCACACGACCTCCCCATGGCTGAGGGTATTAATTTGCCGCGCATGACGCGGTATCCCTTGTCCGCTGAGCGCATCCGGTGGGAAGGGCACCGGCTGCATCTGGCCCTCGCTCGACACGTGGAAACTGTACGCGCTGAAACATAGAGAAAAATTCGCCCCGTGTGGTGAACACGCGTCTGCCAACTATCCGATCCGGTGTTGTATCGTTCTCCCGTTCCATCGATCCGCAACGACACGCTCCAACGAAACTGGAAAAAGTTAACCGAGGGACAGGGGATTTTTGGTGACTTTAACTCGTTTCTTTTTTTCTCTCTCTCTCTCTCTCTTTTGTGGAAAATCGATACTTGTGGAGTTTTATACTGTTTATAGGTATCCTTCTGTGGAATGAAATTACACTGGTATGATTTATGCTAAATTGGGAAGAAATTTCGAAGAGATAAATATGAGGGGAGTGAAGGATTTCCTTTTTTTTGGTGGGACGAATTCGAAAAACGCGAAGAAAGAAGGATTTTTATCGTGATACGTTATTAATATGCAGAGTAGATTTTCTTTTGGAAAGAAAGGGAGGTGACAGGAATTCGAGAAATCGAGAACGCGAAATAATATCACGGGGAAGACGCGATTTATTATCTTAATATTTCCCATTAGCCTCTATCTTGAGCGTTTAATCTCCCGGTAACCGAGATCTGTTCTAAAATAAAAATATCGATAACGTATTTTAACCGTTCGCGGCTACGATAAACAAGGGGATTGGGTGAATTTTCATAGTAAACAAAACCGTAGATAACGAGCCCTGGCAAGCAGACCGAATATCAAACAATGTTAAAACAAAAAGCATATTATATCGGAGATTCGATCTTTCGTTAAAATATAAAATATAGTATATTTTTATTGCTTTCCAGTAATCGCTGATATCTCTCTCTCTCTCTCTCTCTGTACAAATGTTATACCTGTATTTTTATTCAAATCATGCGTTAAATACAATTGGTCTTAAAATTATTGGACCAAGATATATTTGATGTATTTGATATGGTGAAAATTCACGTATGAAAAATTAAGTGTTTGAAAGCCTGGTTACTTAGAGATATCAAATGGAAACTTCCAAAAGTTCCAGATACAATTTTGAATTTTACATTTATCAAACGGTTAATATAACAACGCATAATTGTGTCAAATATATATTCCCCCTCTCTCCTCCCCTTAATACCCCCAATCAAATACTCAAGAACATGTAATTCAATTATCTTATCGCGAAACACCTCCTAGTTTTCATAATCTGAACGTGAAAGCAAACAGTTTCACTTAGCCTTCATCCACTCTAGATTCGTTTCCAAAAAACGTTGTTTAAGTTTGTTACATCATCCTGTATCAATAAATTTATTACTTATTATCTTGTACAATGTAATCAACCAACGAGATAAACGTGATTGATCGATCATTTAATATATTTTCACTACCAAACAAGAGAAACTATTCTCTCTGCCAATTCACAATTCAGACTTTTTTAAACAAAAAATTATTAAAAATAAATTTCTCTCCTAGAATTCTTAAACCTACACTATATAAATCCTACCCTATATACATAACAAATATTCCTTCCTTAAACTTAAACTTAACAAATCTCCGTAAATAAACTTCCATTTCCATTACATAAAAAGAAAGAATATTTCAGATCTGGACTCTTCGATTCAATTTTGGAATATTAGGAGTGAAGTCGCGGGAGCGCTACCACATCCACTTACGGTTTGCCTCCGGGCACTCCGA
>NW_006263635.1:168613-168849 GCF_000469605.1 Apis dorsata | reverse complement strand
GATCCCATAGGGGCCCTCATGGCCACGTGGGGATCGTAGAGCTGTTGGAGGGAAGGTGGTGCTCTGGGCGCCACATAGCCGTTATAACCCATCATGTCGACGTGAGGATGCTGGCCAGCTGGTGCCAGATGGTGAGGGGGTGGACCCGGGGCGTAGTGCGGTGGATAAGCGCTGGGCACGCCGGGGGGCGGTGGTCCCTGGAGTAGCTTGGCCGAGCCGGATGGCTTCAAACCGCC
>NW_006263635.1:166554-168373 GCF_000469605.1 Apis dorsata | reverse complement strand
GTTGCTGCTCGTCCCGCTTCTCGGCGAATGGGGCGGCACGTCCTTCTTCGTCTGCACCCCGGCGCCTATCGGCGCCACCTTGTCCAAACCGTTCTCTCGGGGCGACGTCGTGCCGTTTACCACGGGACTCGTTGGCCCCTCGCTCGCGTCGTCCACCACGAGATCCTGGTCACTCTTCTCCCCGTCACTCTGCAGGTAGAAAACGAAAGTTGTTTTGCAAGATGAATTTTTGAATCGTTGCTTTTTTTTTGGAATTTTGTAAAAATCTGTTGAATAGAATCCTTAATTTTTGGTTGGTTAAATTTTCTTTCGGGGATTTGAGAAATATTTTTAATTTTAAAACTTTTTTACGTGGTGATAATTATAGTCGGTTCGTAAGTATAGTCATTCAAAAAATTGTTATACACGGGAGATACAAAAAGGGTTGATGAATAAATTATCGATTAATTATTTTTAATTTCAATCGAGCTCATCGAGTATTTTGCTTCTATCTGTATATGTTCTTTTTTTGAAAATTCACTCGAAATTTTGACGCGATTCAAAATTTTTGTTAAATGTAATATGCGTGACATCTGGTAGGAAGTTGAGGAAGCTGTTTTTTATTTCATCAAACGAAGAATTCGTTAAAAGTTTGTTACTGAAGTGTGTTGTTTGAAGTTGCACGGTCTCTGCCTATCTAAGTTACATATTGGCGAGCCCAATCAGTCTTATCTTATTTGAAGTCTCAATCACGGTTTCCTTTGTGCCTTGTGTTAAAGCATCGGAATTGTAACGGTATCTGATGCCAATTTCGATCGAGTTAATAATTAATATTATTAGATTCTTACGATTATTTGATAACTCGATGAATCGAAATAAAAATACAACCGATTTTTGTTACAAAAAGAGATAAAAAAATTTTGAACATTATTATCGTCGACGTGAATTTTTTCTTTTGTGCACGATCTATCAAAATATTCTTTTTAAGATAAAACATAAGAGATTCTTTCCAAAAAACTTTTTTATTAAATTCAATCGAATTGTCGAGTCGTGATATCGGATGACAATGCAACTTGATCGAAATATTAAATAAAAAATCTCACATAAATAAAAATTTGTCTGAAGCTTTTTAACAATTATATAATTACACGATCCTAGATACAATTTGGTAAAAATACACGATTGAAAAAGAAACGAGAAAGTAGGTCGAAACGCATGAAGATCTAGATAAAATCAAATTCAACATTAATAAAATCAACAAAATCCCCGATAAAGGCAATAATCTAGTGCAAACACTTACATGACCGATGTCCTTGTCCTGCTCTTTCTTCATCTTCTTGATGTGCATGGGATGGTCATGGTGATTCTGAGAATGATGGGAATGATGCGTCTCCTGCGGTGTACGCGGACGACTATATTTATCACCGGGCGATATCGAGCTCCTCTGTAACGGAAACGACGAAAATTACGACTTTCCCGATCTGTGTGTCCACGATCTGTCATTTAAAATCGATTATTATTAATCGATTTTTAGGTAAACGAAAAAAGAAATTTCTCGATATTTATATTTCTTCGGATAAAAATTTTTACAATATTTGCATAAAGTTTTCAAAAGATTTCAAAGAGTTGAATACACGTGTATTATTATAATAATAAATAAAAAAATTTTAGAAAGATATTTAAAAAATTTCGAAGCTGAATATGCATCCATTTTTACACTTTTTCACATTATTAACAGACGATAAATAAGAAGAAAAAGAAGAAGAAGAAAAAATTCTAGGAGATCAAAAACAACAATTTCATTAAAAAAATTCTTAAAAGTTTAGAAGATTTCATCGTA
>NW_006263635.1:163550-166172 GCF_000469605.1 Apis dorsata | reverse complement strand
ATATATATATATATATAGCTTTGATTTATTTTATAGGGACAGGTTTGAACAAGCGAGGAAAAAGCTACTTAACCACACCGAAGATAGTCTGGCTACGCGAGGAATACCATTTTCTCTATACGAACACAAGTATACGTTTACAGAGCCGTTAATCTCTGGTTAAATAACAGACAATCGGCATAGACTGAAACAACGGATTACCCACGTGTTTCCTGCGGTTCGATCAACGTGACAAAACCGTAATTACCCGCGTCGACGGTTATTATCAATTGTCACGCGACCGTTCGCGATAATCGATTTCGACTTTCCATCCGTGACAGCCGAACGACGAGTTTCGATACGTAGATTTCGGGCCCGGGTTTACGTTACGGTGAATAAAATCTCTCTATATCCGCGATACGGAATTACGTCCCAGAGATTTTCCATGATTTTGATACGCGCAATATAATTTAATGATCGTCCCGATTCTATCCACGCGAGTTTCGTCAGTTTCTCCGTGAATTCGTCGAAGGGGCGGGAAAAGGGGGGACACGTCTTTTCCTCGTCTTTCTTTCCCCTCTATTAAATCTCCCATCGCGATATAATATCTCTTGGGTTTGTATTAAAAAATTGTATTAAAAAAATTTGTTGATTTTTGATATGAGAAGCGTTTGATTTTAATCGACATATCGAAATATCGCTATTCCAAATTCTTAAAACACCAATTTCGAATCGAACCGAAAGAAATTTGAAAAAGGGCCAATAACTTCGCCTCCAATCACGCCCCAACGATTTTTCATTAAATCTACGCCTCCTTATTAATTAACCCTAAGAGGGATTCTCCCAAAAAAAGCGAAACTTAAGAATTTCTTTCTTTTTTTTTCGCAGAGAAATATCATCGTCGTCCCGACTTCCCGGCACGCGACGGGTCCAGATTACAGTATCCCGAGCATCCATTTCATGAAACAAAGTTGGATAGAATATTCAAAGCCGTGGATCGAACGAAGAAATCCACCACTCCCTCCTTCCTTCTCCTCTCTCCCCGAAAAAAAAGGAGAAAGACGATAGGGCGACAGACCAGTCACGAAGAACGCGCGCGAGGGAAGAAAGAGGATTTATAAAGGAAGCGCGATGGCAAGAGCAAAGAGAAGAAAAAGAAAAGGGGAGGGAAAAAAAGAAAATGGTTTGGGAAGAGGTTGATAATGATTATAGAGTCGGCACGATCCGTGGAGGGAATGGGGCGAGGAGACACACACAGACACACGCACATTGGAGAGCGTGTGTTGGTGTGCAAGGACGGTCGAGAGAAGCGGAGAGAAAAGTGGCCGAGAGGATGGGTCGAATAAGGAGAGAGGAAAATAGAATGGCGAGAGAGGAAGAATGAGAGGGCGTCGATGGGCGTTTCGCGGTCCCGCGATGATTACAGGCTCGGCAAACCTATACTACACGCTTGCTATCTCTCCCTTTCCCCTCTTCCTTCTTTATGGGTGCTCTGCTCTTTCCATCATTTTTTTTTTATCTCTCTTTTTTCTCTCTCTCCGCCCTCCTTTTCTTCGACGCGTCACTCTCTCTCTCTCTTTCTCTGTCTCTCTGTAACCCAAGAGCACAGCATTGGGGCCCGATTCGGGCCCCGTTCGCAAGAAGAAGATCGTTACTTGCATTTTCTACGGACGAACCTTCTGCCTTCCTTCCCCTAAGGCTACGCCCATTGGCCGGAAAAGAAAAGTTTGTCGGACGGTGGAGAAAGAAAAAGAAAGAGAGAGATTGTGGGCAGGCCAAGCCTGCCACGCGGACTTTATCCCCTAAGCTCGATACAATCGAGAGAACTAGTATTCCGTCTGTAATTACTTTTGTAAGTTTAATGCTGGCTCGGCCGGCTGGTTATCTTTCGCTATGTTCCCGCGCATGGATCCGTTCCTCGATCGATTTACATCCGGCCGGTCTTTTGTTTCGCGTTTCAACTTGGCCAGGACGGATTTCTTCTTCAAAACTGAACATCGTGATATTCTTCTTTTTTTTTTTTCTTTTTTCTTTTCGATATTATAACATATCGTTTCGATTTTTTAGGTTAGGGCTGCGGGCATGTAAAATGGCGGATTTTTGAGAGATGGAAGATTCGTTTCGAAGTTGGAGAAGTTATTCTGTTAATCGTTTTGCTAAAGTTTCTTCTAAATCTTTAGAAGAATTAAAGTTTTATGTATAGGAAAAAAGAACGTAGAATCTATTTTTTTTACCCGAAAATCGACCTGAGCACACTTAGATGCATCCAACAAGTGTAATTATTTAAAATATATCTTAAATTCAAAATTTGTTTTCGCTTCTATTTTATGAGATGCGGGATATAAATATAAATGTATAGATTGAAATAAAATTAATTCTAATAAAATTCTAATAAAGAACGGTATATAAGTATGGGTAACTTTAACAAATGATTATTCAATATTTGAGAATGTACGCTTCGCAGTGAATGGATTAAGTAATATTTATTGCGCGTCAAAATAATGCTTGGATCAACTGCATATATTTCATTAGAAATATTCATTATTAGAAATTCTTCTTCATTTCATTTGCAATAAACCGAGGAATCGGGAAATCTATCGATGGAGTCTACTCAAAAGTCCATATATTAGTTCTAAGTGCTAA
>NW_006263635.1:162735-163470 GCF_000469605.1 Apis dorsata | reverse complement strand
TATATATATATATATATATTCTAAACCGAGTTGAAAAGATTGAATACATATACCGTGTACTGTTTGAATAATATTATTTAAAATTATCTTGAACGAAAGTGCTTGAAAGAGCATTTGAAGAGCGTCGATGCGTTAGACTAAAAGCGAAGTCGTCGAAAGAAGTCATTTAAGTGTTAGATGATATCTGCATAAGTAAACATAAATGTGTGCCATACTTATTTACAGTAAGATATATGGGCATATATAATGATTACAACAGTAACGAATACGTCCATAACTTCAAATTTAAGAAGTAAGTAAATTTTTCTCCGTTATTAAATCCTTTTTATAATTTCCCATTATATAAATCTCTCGTATTTTCTTTTTTTCCTGAATAGATATCGAGAGGCAACTTTAAAAACCTCTTTGCAAAATCATTGCAAAGATGCCCAATATCATAAACTATTATATATACATGCCTCATTAAACTGTTCTATTTGTTGTTCAAATTTACAATCGTCGTTAAATTTTATAAAAGGATGCTCAATAGGGGAAAAAAAAAAGAACTAAATCTTCTATTCGACAAAAAAAAAAAATAAACCATTTACAGAGAAATCTCTTCATCCGAAATACTGCAACCGATACATTACAAATTATTTTGAATTCTCCGCGGAATTTTCACAAGAAAAGAAAGAAAGATATAGACAAATATATAAAAACTACGTGCGCGCCAAATAAAGAAAGAAAAACTTAAAT
>NW_006263635.1:161836-162339 GCF_000469605.1 Apis dorsata | reverse complement strand
AGAGAGAGAGAGAGAGAGAGAGAGAGGAGAGGTCACGTCGCGAATGCTCGAGTACGTTGTACGCGCTTATACGCGCCTCGTGTTCGCGCTGCAATCGGGGATTAGGAATTATGCAGTGTGCAGTGATGCGTGTTGTCTCTGTATGTGATGAGCGCGTGCGTTTTGTAACGCGTCGAAGGAAAATTTTCGATTCGAACGAAGGAGAAGTTTTTTTTCTACGTAAACCTTTGACGGAATGGTTGTGAAGAATCATTAACGATTGATCCATCGCGATTGATGGAGTTTGATGGTGGTGGTGTGCGAAGATGACGAGAGTGCCAATTGCATTATTTTTTAAATGTGTGTTAAATATTTTGAAATATGAAAAAAAGGAAAGAGAGAGAGAGATAGAGAAGTTATATAGTAGTATTTCGTATTTTATTGCGGTTTGTTGTTGCATCGGTTGTTATTGTTATTATATTTAGTTATATTATATTAGGTATGTTTAAACGTAAATATTTGAA
>NW_006263635.1:157345-161793 GCF_000469605.1 Apis dorsata | reverse complement strand
TTTAAAAAAAAAAAAAAAAAGAAGAAATTATGGATAGAGATATGTCTGGTATTTCATTGCGATTCGTTATATTATTGTTGGTATATTGAATAGTTTGTATTATTATTAATGCGAAAATCGTTTCGTTTGCGAAAAAATTCGAGTTTTATAATTTTTTGATTTCGAAAGTACATCACATCATTGGATGAAAAATAAAGTAAAATAATCATTTTATAAGTAACGTGACGCAAATGATCGTAAAAAAATGTTTATCTTATTTTTACGTTGTACGATATATGAATTACAAATAATGATAATGAATGTGATTTAATACGTAATAGCATGTTGCATATATCGATATAAAAAAAAAAAAAAAAAATGAGTACGTTTTTTCGTGCCAGTCAATAAATCATTAACGATTATTTAATTTTTATCGTTTTGCGTCTTTATCAGATTTAATTTACCACCTGTGAGATAGAAATTGTATCTACGAAGGATTAGTTAAAAACTTAATTTTTGAGATAAAGAGTGATGAAATAGTAATTATCATCATTCATAGTTTAGTTACGGAACACAGGAAAAAAAAAAAATTTTCCAATGTTTATTAAATACATATTTATGATTTTTTTTATCATAGTAATTAACACAGTAACAAGAATTTATTATTTGTTAATAAAACAAAAAAAAATAATAATAATTTTCTATCAATATGCATGAAGAACACGATATCGAAAATATATATATTATTTAAAAATATTATTAAAAATATTCATAGTTATTTTTTTCCTCGCGCAATCGAAACGATATTTTATACTAAATGCATATAATGTATAACATTTATGAATAATTTCCATTCCAAAGATTAAATAATAAAAAAAACTCGTACAAATTTCCCCCTCATTTTCATTCATCATATTCTCAGGCTAAATTAAATAACAATTCACACAACGATATCTCTATATATATATCCATTTTAAAATAATGCATAGACAAGCCAAGAATTCAATATTTGCCGTCCGTGCAAAGTACTCGCTTCTCGAAGTGTGTTAGCAGCTTCTCAAAATCATGATTTATCGTAATTCATATCCGAACAACCTAATATTATTAAACGCCACGTTTATATCCCCCCCTCCTCTTTCGTAACATCGTTTCATCGCATCATTATTTATCATCGTATTTTTCGCGGAAACTTCCTTTCCTTCTCGCGCCCAGCCGTAGTACATCGTGCATATATACCGGTACATACATAAATCCGAAAAAAAAACAACAACGCGGATATCGAAGCGATTTTAATCTGGCGAAAATACGCAGAGACGACTTTTGTCTCCGTTCCGTTCGATTCGCTTCAATTGGATTTATTTATCTACGTCATTAAATCCTTTCGAAAATTTTCAGGCGGAAACCGGGAGGGGGAGGGTTAAGGGAGGAGAGGAGGGAGGAGAGAGAGACGGATAAGCGGTAAAAAATATGCCCCATCCGCTCGCATATTTATTTATTTATGCGATAGATCAGGTAGGTAGAAGTTGGATGGATAATCCGATTGTTAACTCGACATTTCGATAAATGATTTGTCTGCGTTTCAGTGGAGAAATATTTACCGGGGCGAAAATATGGGCCCGTAAATCTCGGCGCATATTATTGTTTCATCCGCGATAAAACAGCGGCGCTGACATAATTTCATTTGCGTAGTAAACCTTAATTACGACACGTGAAAAATAAAGCTCGCTCGCGCGCGCGCGCGCGCGCGGACGAGACCTCATCCCTTTCTACCTTCCCCCTCCCCCCTCTTCTCCGCCCATGCGATATCTCTGTCCCGTCCACGTGTCCACACGCATCTCCCTCCCTCTCCCGATCTCTCTGATGCTCGAAAATTTTAACAAAGAGCGCCACGTCGCCGCCACTTCAACGTCCATTAATAATTTAATTCGGAACGACCGACGTTATTGTTGCGCGTGATTTTTTGCGTCGCTAAGCGTGTCAACCGTTCCGTAAATTACTCGTTAAAAGCGGCGAGAAGGAAGCTAAATATAGCGTAATGGGGGGAGGGAGGACAGGGGGAGGGGAGGCAAAAAATGAAAACATACAAATGGAAAAAAAGGGAGGTAAATTGTTAAACTACCAAGTGTCCAAATGCGAATCCTTTAATTCCTCCCCAGTTCGTTTCGTAATTTGCAAAAAAAAGAAAAAAAAGGAAAAATTCCACCGTTCATTCGTTGTGGCGTTATTTCGAATAAAAAAGAAAAATAATAATAATAATAATAATAATCTCGAGAAAAGGAATGAGAGAGAGAGAGAGAGAGTAGGAGAGCGAAAATACGAGGGACGCAAAGATGAAACGCAAAAGAGCTAGAAAATAAAAAACGAAAAAAAAAAAAAAAATAGAACGAAATATTTTCTACTCACGTGTCTCTCCTCGGTCGAGCTGAGACCTGTAACGAGACAAATGCAAACAGTCGTCAGTCAAAAAAGCCGTGCGAAACGTTTCCAAACGTAGGAGGGTAGGATAGGAGAGGGGAAAAAAAAAAAAAAAAAGAAAAAAAAAATCATTTTCATGCATGACTTCGGGACAGGCGAGACGGGAGGATGTTTAGTGGGTGGATGATGGAAAGGTAGATGAACGGATGAAGAGAGAGAGAGAGAAAGAGAGAACAAAAAAGAAAGAAAAAAAAAAACTGTCGAAATTCTGGCCGCCGCGCGTCGATAAAATGTTAATAACGTGCCCATAAAAGAGAGACAGTAGGGGGTGGGAGGAAGGGGGGTAGGCTGCAACGTTCTACGTGTATGTGTGTATACGTATGTGTGTATATGCGTATAGGCGTGTGGCATAGGCGTGTGGCGTGGAAGCGCGAGCGGCGCCCGTATAAATGATCTTCATGCATATTTATGCGCTTTTCGCTCAAAACCGCCGGTGTCCGCTAACAGGGTGACGCAAACACGCTCATCCCCTCTCCTCCCTTCCCCCTCCCCCGAAAGCGGATACCCGAAAAGCGCTTTGAAAATTTCCAGTCGAGCGAGCCGAGCGGAGCCGAGCCGGGCCGAGCCGTACGCTCGCGTCACGTCGGCTACATATTCTTTTTCCTCTTTTTTTTTCTTTTTTCTTCTCTCTCCCCATCCCCCATATACTCTCCTCCCACGCTGTCCAGAGCGGCGCATCCATCCCTTTCGACGGCACATACACGTATATACAGTGAGATCGGTATATACACGCGCGCGTGCGATCGGCCGATCGACTGGCGCTCTCTCTTTTTTCCAGAGAGGGAGGAAAAGAGGGAGGGGATATCGGCAAAAGCGGGATCAAACGGATGATGGTGACAAAAAGAGAAAAAATCTATCCCCTCCCTCTCTCGCTCGTCGACGAGTCTCGACGATTTGCACAGCGTTGAACTCGAGCGAGCGTTGGCGCGAGCGCAGATGCGATTCGTTATATATATATATATATGTATGTGTGTGTGTGTATATATGTGTGTGTATTATATCGCAGCGCCACTCGAACGTGACCAAAGGCCGGAATTTCGTTAATTTCTTTTCCCGCCGCGCTGCCCGCAGAGGTGGCAATTAAAATCGTGTGAAAGGGCGGAAGGTATGCGTATAACGAGTATCCCGGGGTTTTACGATTCTCGTGGGGAGGGGGAAGGAGGAATTCGATCGTGAAAGAGGGTGGCGTGTCACCCGCCACGCGGTGGTCTTCTGCGGTTTTTTGGAATTGGGGAGGGAGGGATAATGCGTCGTGGAAGGTGGAAATTAACTGGCGTTAATTCTGGTAATTTTTGAATTGGAGACGAGGATCGATTCTCCGAGGTCGTAGATGTTTGGGATGGCTGGAATCTTGAGATTAGGGATGAGGGGGAAGAAGAAATTTCGCGTAATTTCTCGCGTAGAAGACGGGTGTTCGATTTTGGATGGAGCATTTGCGATTTTACACTGAGCGCGTTTTACGTCATAATTAACCCTTCGACTTGTTTGCACGTTGAAAGTTGGATTCGCGTATGATTCACTCGCGTGCGCGTTGCTCGCGCTCGTTGGAAATAGGCGGTTTGTTTAATGATTCCGTTTCATCGGAAGCATATTTTACGAGTAACGTACTACAGTCAAACAATATCATCATCTTTATTATCGTCTTTGTTGACTTTTCTAGTAAAATGAACGAGCCTTTGTGCAAATATCGAGTAGATCTCATCCCGGTGTCTTCATTATCCCGATTTCCGTTTCGATGAGATATTATAATAACATTTCTAAAAAATATAATCTCATTGGAAATATATAAACGAGCCTCGTTGTAACGCTCTCTAACGATCATGAGTTTCACGATAAAATTACCAAACCAGATATCATAACGAATAAAAAAAAGGAAAAAAAAAAGAAAAGAAAAGAAAAGAAAAAGAGAAAATAAAAATTGGAAATTACTTAAAAGGGTCAAAGGGTTAAAAATGAAACGATAAGATTATTAATCGTTCACGGTTAATCGAAAT
>NW_006263635.1:148804-157169 GCF_000469605.1 Apis dorsata | reverse complement strand
AAAAAAAAAAAAAAAAAAAAAAAAGAAAGAAAAATCGAAAATATACTCACCACCGTTGCTCTTTAAATCGTCGGGCTGACGATGCAATTCCGGTTTACTCAACATCGATAGCGGATGAGCCGCTGTTGTGCCGGGTGCAGTGGCGGCCCCCGGCGTCAAGCCAAGGCTAAGAAGCGCGGCGGAGGCGGAAGTTGGCACCGGAAGTCCAGCAGCTGGTCCTAGTCCCGGAAGTCCGGGTAGCCCCGGATGAGCGCCTAGCGCCGTCCCCGGTGGCAGTTGTTGAGCATGCATTTGTTGCAACAATCTTGATATATCCGGTCTCTGTTGCTGCAACCCACGAAAAAACCGTAATTGTACTTTTTTACCCTTCCAATCCACGTTGTTGTTTATCGAATTGATCAAATACACAGGTGAAATTAAAATTAATATTTTTTTGTGTATGTATACACGTTTTGTTCAGATTGCATTCAACGTAACAAACAAATTCGAATAAAAGTAATACCATAAGGCAAGCGAATGTATCTTTATCTCCCCATATATATACTTCCTCGCGCGGTTTCCACCTAATGAAATGTCATCCCCATCCTGACGTCATACGTAGCAAGGGTGAAAACGAATCCGTGCTCGAGTGCCCTTGCGGGCCGACCAGTGGCGGCGATCAGAGGGTCCCAAGAGCTACTCCATAAGAAGCGAACGAGAAACAGAGAGGGGACGGATAGAGATAAAGTGCAAAAGAGAGCCAGAGAGAGAGAGAGAAAGAATAGGATCCAACGAAAGCAGGACAGAGACAGTAAGGGGAGAGAAATCCAGGGTAAGATCAAGAGGGGATAACAGAGGCCGGTAAACTCGTTACGTGCGCGAATCATGCTTATCGTGGATTTCACTTAGGTATTTAGGATCGGTGGAGAGAGAGAGAGAGAGAGAGAGAGAGACGGTGGAAAGGGGGAGGGGAAATAACACACGGTTCCCGTGGAACGTGGGGTCGTGGCCGCACCGACGAGGGTGGATTATGCGAAATAACCCCTCTCGGGCTACGCGCCGATTGTGTACGATAGTTATTTTCCTGGACTGTCGCTGAATGGGCCAAGAGAGAGACGAGGGGTCGCGGCTTTGCCGTGTGTATACAGCTCGTACGGTCTCTTCCCGCAGCACAGTTTACCCCCTAGGGACGTATTTGCGCCGCCCTGTGCACGTGTACCTACTCCACGGATGTAGCTCGCAATTTGCCTTGCGGCCACTCGACTTCCGGCGAGGGGCTTTTGACGCGCGCAACAACTTTTTTTTTCTTCCCCCCCTCCCTCCCTCTGTCCCTACTTTCTCTATGGCCGAGGCCCGTTCGACGAACGAAAAGGGGGCGATGGAGAGAGATCGCGAGGCGAGATGGTTGAAACGTTGGAGGAGGGGGTGACCACCACCTCGTCACTCGTCGACGTTCATTTTTCAGGGACGTATCGATTTTTCGGGGGACGAAACGAAACTCTTTTCGCGGTCGAGGGAATGATGTTTTCATCGAGGGATAGGAAAATAGGGAATGATGTTTTTTTTTTTTCTTCTCTTTGAAAGAGGATTTTTGTTAAGGGATAAATAAGCTGGGATGTTTGTTTCTTCTAATTGTGTGGAAATTGTGCGTATTTTTAACTGGGATAAAAATATCTATGATAGAAATGTTGAAATATTTAATATTTGTTTAAATATTGTAAAAATGTGGAGTTGAATAGAAATTTGGTTTTCCTCTTTTTTTTTTTTTTTTTTTTTTAGTTTTTCTATATATGTATATATGTATAAACATGTTTCAGGATGAATTAATTTTGCGCGAGTTGAACAGAGATTGAAAAAGTTTCTTTCCAAACGAATAATACGATCGTATTTACGAAAATACGAAATAACAATGGATTAATTTTTGATTCGATGGAAAGTTTGAACGAGTTCAACGAGTGTTACTATATACAAATCATAAAAAAATTGTTTCTTCGGTGAAAATATAAGAGAAAAATATTATCATGAAATAGGAATTGATACAAAAATCGTATAGATTAAGTAAATTTAATTTTTCGTGAATGTAAATTCTGTATTTATGACAAATACACTTGGAAACGAAATTAATATGAATATTATCGAAAATCCGTCCGTTGTGTTTCACATCTTTCCTATCAATTTTTAATAAACCATGAAACATTATGTTCTTTCATTAATGCTGCGCATTATGATGTTTCGCGAATGGAAATTAGAAGATATACAAATCATAAATAAAGTGGAAGAACAAAATAAAATAGAATCGTGTTAACCAAGAGTTAATTTACGAAATATCGCACGCACTATTTCACAAACGCGTTTATTTTTAAAAGAAAGAGAAGAAAGATCGCTAAATAATTTTATCCAAAGGTTTCAAAGATAACCTTTCGCTTTATCTAAATTCAATTTCGGATTCGAAAAACACTCGAATCACAGAAATACATATATACATATATAATACACGTTAAGGAGGGATTTCAAACGAGTCTACTACCAAAAATATAGCGCAGCGAATAATCGACTCGTTTTCATTAAATCGCTCATTTGCCGCGTATTGCCGGAGAGGATTCACAGCCACTGAATCACCGTACAACTTTTCCACGCAATATAACGCTCGCCCGATCCAAGAATATGATTTGCATAAATTACCATTTTTTTTTTTTTTTTTTTTTTTTTTACCTCGAACGCCTACAGCAACGCGTGCATCACCATTACCATCGCGCCGCATCGTATATATAATCATTCCCCCCGCTTCATACACGACAAAACGTATCGATTACATCTCGACACCTCATCGATCGACGATCGTGACACAACACCGTGTCACCCGCCAAACACGAATAAAACGCCATTTATACCATTCTCTCCCTCTCCTTTTCCACGGGAAAAGAATGAAAAACGGGAGAGAGAGAGAGAGAGAGAGAGAGAGAGAAAAGCTCGAAAAGCGTAGTCGTGGTCATCGAACGAGCAATAATCGGGCGATGTTCAAAGCGGTACGAAGGGTGGGTCGAAAAACGCATCGACGGCAAGGTTATTTCCATCGGAAATCGCATTTTCGCCGAAGCAATTATTCCGTACCTTCGTTGCATGGAGAATAAAAAAAAAAAAAGAAGAAAAAAAAAACAATCCGCGTAGCTTGTCCGCGATAAATACGCGGATACACAGAGAAAATCGTGCACAACTACCTCTCCGTCCCCACCGACGGTATTCAATTCGGTATTCGGTATAAGCAACGGAGGAAGAGGAGGAGGAGGAGGAGGAGGAGGAGCAGGTCGTCGTTCGTGCAGCGGCGGCAAACGAAACGTAATAGTCCTAAACGAGGTTTAACGCGGCGTGAATAATACGCGGAGGGTGGTAGCAGGGGTTGGCTGGCCCGAGGGGTGGATCGGCACCATAGCGCGTTGCCCGAGGTGCGACTCGTCCATACCTGTGCGTTTAAATACGTGTCAGGGAATATCCTGTGCGCCTGTACAAATGCACCCCCTTGGTTGGCGGCTAGGGTAGAGGGTTGGGATTGGGCTGGCTATGTCTCTCTCTCTATATATATATATCTATCTATCTATCTCTCTGTGCGTGCACGAAAGCGTGCGATACGCGCGTGGTGGAAAGAAGAGGAGGAGGAGGAGGAGGAGGAGGAAGAGACAGATAGGACGCGATAGGGCGAAAGAGAGAGGCCCAATCAGGATGGAGGTGGAGAGGGGGAGAGGAGAGGCAGGGAGAATTGCGTTCCAACGTGCAGTGTTATTAAACGAAATATTGATTCAACCCCTGTTTACCGAGTAATACATATTCATGGGGGTTGGCGCTTATGTCTATTTGCCTCTGTCGTCCCTTCAGCCTTTAGCCCCTACTGCCGCTGTCTCATCCATACTATCTACGTATCTCTGTCCTACCTTGCGTACGCCGCTTTTCCTCCCTTCTCTCTCTTTCTCACCTTCTTCCTCTCCTCGGATGGTTTATATCGCGGTTTCTCTCTCCGTTCATCGCCACTTCGTTTCCCCCTTCTTCGTTTCAAGCGTTTCAATCCTATGAGAGAATCTCGAAACGCGTCGCCTCCCTCCCTCCCTCTTACCCTTCCTTCCTATATATCAGCATGCACCAAACGTATGTGCGAACGAGGAGTGCATGCGCACGTGTAAACGCTGCCGGCTTCACCTTGTACTAGCCACTAGCCGGCGCTCAGTGCACGCGCTGATTATGTCCCCGCATGCCAGTGACGCGTATTACGCAACTGCAGATTGCGGTTTGTGTCATGACCTCGATCAGACGATTTGTAGCGGTCGGGCATGTGCGCTCGTTAAATCGAGGACGGGCCGAACTGATTTTGCGTTTGCAAACGGATTTCGTCCCTCTTTTATCCTTTTTTCTTCCTTTTAATCGAAATAGATCGATCTTCATCAATAGCCAAAATGAAATGTTCAAACAGCAATTCGTTGTAATTTTACGATCCTTGTCAATGATACGATAAAAATTTTACGATCTACCGATTCGTAGCTAAATATATTATTACGTAACCGATAGACAAATACAGCAAAGAACTTGGGAGAAACTTCGTCGAATATTCCTTCGATGAAAAAAAAAAAAAAAAAGAAAAAAACAATTATCTTTCAAATACTCGAAACGAGCATCTACGGAGAATAACAAAGTTCAATTAACTCATTTGATCCAATATACTATAATTCAACGTATAATTCAACGAAAAGAAGAAGAGAAAAAAAAAGAGACGAAATCGTAACCACAACCCGCTTCCAAATTTGTCTAATGCAAGCCATCGCGCATAAATTACCACGCGTTTCAGAAATTTCGGCTCGACTCCCGTGCTTTTCAACACGCGGCGCGACGCGCGTGCGGAAAGAATAATTCAAGCGTGGCCGGAGGGAGGAGGAGGAGGAGGGAGGGTGGCGGCGAGGGCCGTGCATTCGTTTAGGCCATCGGAATTATTCTAGTCGTGCACGCGAGAACCGAGTCGGAACTCAATTATACGTGCCGCGGCGGCCGAATGCCAATTTCGCATTCGTCGACCCCGCTGCTATCATCGTGTACGCGCCGCGTATGAGTATGAGAAAAACGTTTCCCACCGGAAGTCTGTCGTACACGAGTCGCTCCCTGCGATTAAAGGACGCGCCACTCCCTCCGCCTCTAATACCGTGCATACTTACGGCCGGTCATAAAAGTCGATGTGCTATCGATGTATTATTACTTAGAAAATTCTAATTCCCTCCCCCCTCCTTTTTTTGCTTTTAACCATTAGAACCACTTAGATGTAGGTAATGTAATCGTAATCTTAATGGTTGAATAAACATGATAATTTTTTTTCGCCCGAGTAATAAAATTAATGTTGCGTTTGGAGAAACGTCAATTTTATAAAATATAAGGAGAAGAAAATGTTGGTTAGTTAAGTTCTGGCGTTAAGAATAGATTGTTAAATTTGTAATTTATGTCGATTAATATACGGTTTTTTTCGGGATCGTATGTGTGACGAGTGTTAAAACATGTCGATTTTATTATCCATTTTCTCACGGATCTCGATGTATATTAGTAATTTTTTCTATGCTTCTTGTTTCATTTAGTGCATTTTATAGTACATACTTTTCTATTTATTTTAATCTCGTATCTCTTTTCCACCTGCTTCGTTCAAACTGTAGAATCCATTATACTTATATATCGAGAAAATTTTACAATAAAATTGTTATTGAATTTAATAACGCAACTTTGCACTTGATATTCACTTGATACGTAAAAACGCGCATAAAGATTTTTCTGGTCGATTATAAGTAACATTACACGCACCCGATTTTAGATTATTATGTAAATTAAATCGAGATCAAAGAAGGGATGCTGATGTCGAGGAAAAAACTTCTTTTTTTTTTTTAAGTAAAAGCTGACGTTCGGCCATAAGATAATGGACACATAAAAATGATTCACCCGACTTAACGACCTTAAATTACCTGCTCGCCGAATAAACGGCCGGTCGCGTGTCCTGTATTTTGTATTAGGTTTTTGCGTGTGTACACCCCTTTCCCTCCTTGGCCACCAAAATATAACGGAAATTCTAAGTGTGGAACATGCGATACCTCGCTTCGAAGGTGAGGAAAGTATATCAGGGTATAAGTGGGGGGCGGGAAAGAAAGGTGAGCGGGATATGAGGTCCGGTTGAAATGGCCATTTTGTATGCATAGATTAAAGGTTATTAACTTCATCGTTGGGATGAAGATGTGTGCGCAGAGGTGAATTTATATCAGTTTAATATACTTTTTTACCGAGCCAACGATCCCGCGGATATATAATGTATATAATCAACGTTGTGTTGAACGAAGTAAAATGTGTCATTTCGGGTAAAGTGCATGTAATTCGAGGAGGAACTTCACTTTTGTGATCAACATCGATCGATTGGAACTCACATTTTATGATCGATGAAAAAAATAGAATTAATTCCATTTACCTGATCCTAAAATTTTCTAATATTTATCCAAATTAATATGATGAAATAACAATTTGAATCGCAATAAGACATATATATACGTACATTCAAAATTTATTTTTAAAACAAAATCTTCGATGAAAGTAATTTATCAGTGTACGTTTCCTGATGATTTTACGAATTTTTCTCGCGGTAAAAAAATTGACCGCCTCGTCGATAAAATTCTTCGAACACGTTTCACGTTTCACGTTGTATATATTCCAGAAATGGCGGTTTCGATCGTCGAACGATTGCCATAACCTTTTCCACGACGGAGACGCGTAATTTCACGATGCACCTGTTGCGATATTCCGACGTGTAACGCAGCAATCGAGCAACCCGCTCTCGTTCCTCGGAAAATTAGTCAATTACGGAGCATGATGCGCACTTACCCCAATTATGGAGTTCAGCTCCGTCATCGTGACCTGTTTCGCCCTATCAACAGCGGTCGCCACTTGCTGCTGATGCTCCTGAGACAGAAAGGGCAGGATCTGTCCGATGATCGCGTTCAGTCTCTTCGATATTTCGGCCTGCAACGATACAATTGTTCTCCAGTGAATAATTTTTTTCCTCCTCTCCTTTTCTTTTTTAACTTGGCATCACAGCGGATGCGTGAGGAAACGTAACAAAGGATGCACAGAGGACGGAAGGAAGATTTTTATTTCGCGGGTTGTTCGCGTGCTTTCCAGTCGAGAGAAATATTTTTGGCCCTATATCTCTTCTTCTTCAACGGCGAACGAAACCATTCGATCACTTTGACACTTTTATCCGTGGACGATCGTTTTATTTAGGGAAGGAAAAATTTCGAGGATTTTTTGAATTTGCTCCTGAAAGGGAGGATATTTTTTCGACGGACTGAACGACGTAAGAGGAGAAGGGGAGACTTTGACGATTCTTGGAAAACTTGGAATGATAGGAAAGTATAGAGGAAGAAGGGGGGATTCAGGTTGCGCGTTTGGAAAGTTTGATAAATACTTGGTTAATTTCGAGGTAAAATCACGTTCGAGATTTTATATGAATAGTTTTATTCAG
This sequence comes from Apis dorsata, assembly GCF_000469605.1. Taxonomy (NCBI): domain Eukaryota; kingdom Metazoa; phylum Arthropoda; class Insecta; order Hymenoptera; family Apidae; genus Apis; species Apis dorsata. The sequence continues at coordinate 149,665 of NW_006263635.1, read as the reverse complement.
CCGGCTAGGTCATTAATCCTTGCGGTTAAGCAATACTGGATATTTTATATCGACTGGTTGATACTCGATAAGCTACTTTCGAAAGCCGCCTATAATTTGAATGTATTTTCATATTTTCGTGACCGATCGTTTATTCCTATGTACGTAATTAATTTCTATTTATTTGAATTTAAATTAATTCCTATTAATTTTAGTCCCGAATAAATTTCATTTATTTCTATTAACGATGCGTTTCGCCGAAGCGAATAAGCGTTTTTTTCCTCGAGTGAAAAAAAAAAAAAAAAAAAAAGAAAAGAAAAAGAGAAAAAAACGAAACGATCGTCAAAAATTTCCAACGTATTATTATTATATTATTATTATTATTATTGTTGTTGTTATTCGTGCCGCTCGTTTCATTCCTTCGATGATTCAACGCGTCTTTCAATATTCGCACGTGTAATAAATTTGTCGAAAGGCAAGTGTCCCTTCCCCCCCCCCTCCCCACCGTTGTACGAAAATTGGAATCCATCAGAATCCGTTTTTCGTCGTCACGTGTCAACGTGATATTTTCAAAACGATATTTTCAACGTCGAGCGTCAACGTCAACGTCTCCTCTTCAACGTGTCAAGCGCGCGGAATGCGAGCTCGCGATTACCCGTCGAACTCGCGTATATTTCTAGAGCGCGGGCGGGCCTCTATTTTCGTCGCGGGAAGCTCGCAAAAGGCGGCGGCCACCGCGGAAATAAGCGTATTTCACACGCAAGGTGGATGATTAACGAGACGGGCATAAAAGGTTCGCGCTCGGTTTCGCCGGTTTAACGAGCCGATCCGATGCGATTTCCGCCCCCCTTTTTCGCATAGGAGACGAATCATTGCATAGGC
>NW_006263635.1:145218-148609 GCF_000469605.1 Apis dorsata | reverse complement strand
TTTTTTTTTTTTTGCTTTTTATATTTGTTAAAAGTTAAGTTAAGTTCCAATCAAATTTCTAATATTAATCTTTTCCAGATTTCGAAATATGCAAAAGAATAAAAGTGTTAAGGATTATTGTGGGGATTGTACGCAGTGTCGATAGTGTGAAAATGGATTGGATAATAAGTTAAGATAATAAGTTAATAAGAAAAGTTTTTATTTCGTCTCGGAAGAAGATTGATTGATCGTTGAAAGATTATCAAGAAATAATTCTGCAATGTAAAATTCCGTGTTATCTTTTTGCAATTGTTTATCGTTAAACCTATCTATCCTATTTAGTGAATCTCGATGATCAAATTTCGTATCTTCAATTTTGATACAATGTATAAATATATCTTAAGACTTTCGAACTTGACGATAAGTTGAGTAAAATGATAAATTCTAATAAGTCGTAATAGATAACGAAGTAAATTAAGGTTATTAAGAAGTGTAAAGGAAAAAATAATTTATCTGTTTGCAGATAGATCGGCAAATCTTTATAAGCCTCATTGATTATCAAGCTTTTCGATCAAGCCTTGTATTTTTAATCTCTTGTGCGATACAAATATTTTTCCTACATATTTCTAATAAATCTGGATCGACATCGAGTTAAACGATATTAATTAATAAATACAGAACGTATTTTTTCCTCCAATTCCTCCAATTAATATTTTTGATTCATAAAGAAACGATAAAAATCGTAGTGCTTTCGTTCCAAGCATTCAATAAAAAAAAAAATTATACAAAAGGAAATACACACGAATCGATTCATCGAACGCGCAAAATGTCCCCCCTCCTCTCGAGATGATCAGTCGACAAAGTGAATCGAAAATGGCATATCGTTGGCCGTGCGTCGCGGAGTCATCACGCGGAGGCAAATGTTTATTCGGCCGTGTACGTGGGACAAACTTATATCCCTCTTTAATGACTCGGGTAAACACGCGACGTTAACCGATGCGGGGTCTCGAAGAGAGCGAATGGATGGCAAAGGCTTGTCGCCAAACAGAGAAGGAAAAAGAATACAACGAACGGTTTGCGTGTTAATTTCCCGTGGTGAGACAATGTTGTCGCGTGTTGAGAGAGACGACGATGAAGAAACTTTGAAGAAAAGGAGTAGTAGTGAAATTTACCTGTTTGTGCATCTCCACGTTTAGCCCGTACGACATCTCGTAGTACTGCAACAGAGAGAATGTGAATCAGTTGATCGTGATCGTCGTAAATGAATAAAATAGGAAAAATAGGAAAGGAAGGAAAAAAGGAAACGAGAAAATTCGAGCAACATTTTTAAAGGAGGAGGAACTTGGTGAAGAGAGAGAAAATAAAAGAAAAAAGGAGGAAACGAGAGGAAAAGTGAGTTGAATAAATTAGTGAGTTGGAGATTTAGTTTTTAATTTTTTAAAATTTCAACTTTAAATATGGATACACGGAGCGTATATGGTATCTCTTCGTTCTAACTCGAATGCAATGTTTTTTCGCTGTATCCATGAGATTATGTCAAATTAGTAATTACAATGATAATCCAAATTTATGTACGCGCAGAATACGTGTATCTTGCAAATAAGGGATGGGAAATTTAATATATGGATAACTTTTATAACTCTGCTCAGGATTAATTATATTTTGTAATGATACTGAACTCTGAAATCTGTCGAGCACGCGAATGGGTTTAAGGAGAAAAGTGTAAGGTAATAGAGATAAAGTAAAAAAAGTGAATTTTTCAAGATTTATTTTCGAGAATTACGAGAGTTGGATTTAATGTAAATTAAGCGTCATGTGTTAGACGGGGGTCCGTTATTTCAAAAATATGCACTTTCATTACGTACAATGTCATTATACAATCGTTTCGTCATTTTGATGCTTTTAGTAGAAATAACAGGCGGTAATAGGTTGCATAACGTCCCGGCGCTATGTTTTCCCGATGATAAAGGAAAATTCATAATATTGCAGAAACACATCAAAAAAAAAAAACGAAAGAAGAAAGATAAAAATTCAACTGCTTTACGTCCACATAATATTCTCTCATTTTCTTCGTTTATAATTACTTTTTCGAAGCGATGACAATAATTAACTTTCACATAATATCCACGATTATACACACAATTGTAATATTACTAAAATAGAAAGAATACACAAGAATCTTTCACGGAATTGCAAAACGTTAAATTTCTATTACACCGTCAAAATTACTACAAAAAGAAAAAGAAACTAAAGAAACTAAAAAAGTTCAACAACAATTAGAAATTAGAGAATTAAGAAGATATCCAAAAATTTAAAAGCTAGATGATATGAAATAAAAATTGATCTCTTTAATCTCGTTATTAAAGATAATAAAAAAATTACACGCTCCCGAAAAAAAAACCTTTCGCGATCATTTAAAACGGAAACGAGGCTCGACGAAAATAATAATATCGCGTCGGGTCCGCTGCGTTACGACATCGAGGGGAACTCCTAGAATTCCCGATGCGAAGTGTCTTTCATCGGCTATCAACGGCGGTCGTTAGCGGGGCCGCGATGAGGCGGTCATAATTACGGTAAACGAGCATTTTACCGAAGAGACCGTTTTGTAGCGTCATTACTTAACAGTCAACTCCGAAGTCTCACCGGCGCGCGGTCATTTAGCATCGTGTCCATACGGTGGCCGCAGCGGCGTCTCTTCAGTGCCGGCAATTTAACATCATTTGCCAGATTCGTCCGCGTCTTCCTTCGTTGTTACTTTTTTCCCTCTCTCTCTCTCTTCTTTCTCTCCTATTTTTCTTTCTCCCCTTTCACTTCCTCTCGATCGAGAAAAGAGAGAGAAAGAGAGAAACATCGCTTGGCCACCACCTGTCCCTCATCACCGCCTCCCTCCTTGCGTCATTAACATCCCCGGCTACCATTAATCTCGAGAACGAGCACGGCGTTGAACTATATCCTCCCTCTCCTCTCCTCTCGGTATGCGGCTCTGCACTTTCCGCGGTAACGCGTTATTAATTATCGTTAATCGCGATAAACTTAATCGAGTCTAGCCGAGTACACTCCAGAGAGAGGGCACGAGCGACGGTTGTATATATATATATATATATACGATTTTGCGCGAGGGAGCGAATTGGAGTGTGAGCAGGAGGGAAAGAGAGAGACAGGGCTAGGGGCGCAGAAAGTGAATAAGACAGGAGTAGGGGATTGAAACGAGACAGGCGCGCGTGAGAGAGAGAGAGAGAAGAGGAGGAGGAGGAGGAGGAACGAAGGGGGTGGCAGAACGCGTACAACACGCTCGAGAGCCAGGTACAGGTTCTTAATTTTACGGGCCATTAGCCTCGTAATTACACGGGCGAATTAATTGCGTCGTAAGTAAGTTATTCCACCCGAGGGAGAAGGGGGTTGAAGCGAGCCA
>NW_006263635.1:143787-145094 GCF_000469605.1 Apis dorsata | reverse complement strand
GATGGAAAGGAAGGAGCGGGTAATAGAGGGTTGAGAAGAGGCGGGCGAGGAAAGGAGAGAGAGAGAGAGAGAGAGAGAGAGAGGAAGAGGAAGAGAGGAAGAGAGGACACACAGGAGGAGGCGGAGGAGCAGCAGAGGTTGTTAAGATCAACTGCAGCAAGCAGCGGGAACCGGCAGCGACGACGATCAGCACACCAGCCATCCCAGCCCTTAGTAGCAGCGCACTCTCTGGACCAACTTCCGCGACTCATTATGGCTTGCACAACAAATTAACGTGACGGGCCTCGACCCCTGGTACACCGGCGTCCTTAACGTGGCGCTTGTTAATGAACTCGACAAAGAGAACGAGAAAAAAGCACGCGATCTCTCCCCCGATTCGCCTCCCCCCCCCCTCGTTTCCTTATCTCCCCCTCGCCAATCCTCCCCTCTCTTTCTAATCTCTTCCTCTCCATCTCTGTCGTCGGCTCCGCCTTGCCACCGACACCCCACCGAGACGTAACCCTGTACACTGTCGTTTAAGCGAGTTAACAAGCGATCTTTTGTCGGAGGCCTGGCCTTTTTTCTTCTTCTTTTTTTTACTGCCTCCGGTATTATTGCTCCTCTGGGCAAGAGAAAGAGAGAGGGTGGTCTTGTTGAGGAGGGGATCTAAGGGGGAGGTGCGATTCGGATCGACAGATTTTTCATCGAAATCGAACGTGGCGAGAGATCAAATCGAACATTGAAAAAATTACACGCGAATCTATGGTATATTATCGTGATTTTTATCGGGATCTATAAACGATTATTTATGAATTTCTAATTTTTTTTTTTTCTTCAAGCTAAACTCTGGACGTGCTCGTTTCATTTTTTTTTTTTTTTTTTTTTTTTTCACAAAGGCAAGGACGGCGCAAACATAACGATAAAAGCGTCAGTTTTCACTTGCGTTTCGAAACGCTAGACAGGAAATTTTAACTAAAGAGGTCAATATAATAACATCGACTATAAAACCCTCAAACATAAACCTCGAAATTCAGAAAACGTTCTCCGTTACGGCGAAACGAAATGAAACGAGCGATAAAAAGAGAAATTTCACGGTGCTAATACCTGTACAGTTATCGTAAGCGAAACGATGAAACCAACACTTGGCTGGAAATATTTACGAGGACGTTCATAGAAGCCGGTATTCGTTAGCGTGGAACAATGCGTTTAGTGCATGTTACACGCAATAATAACGTCCCGGGGGCAACGAAATCTACATTCCACGGTAACAGAAATTATGAGGCAGAACGTGTCTTGGTATACCTCGCCGAGGAACAAACGTGGCTCGT
>NW_006263635.1:138681-143740 GCF_000469605.1 Apis dorsata | reverse complement strand
ATAAATCTCCGTGGAGTTCTCTCTCTCTCTCTCTCTCTCTCTCTTTCTGCCCCCTCCCCCTCCCCGAGCCGACTTCCTCCACGCCCGTGTTGGCTCGTTCGCTTGATTAATCGTGTTTAAACTAGTCGCCTCCGCGCCAATTAAGTCTGTACAACGGCCCGTGCAACAGCGGCAAGAAAGGGGAGACGAGGGAGGCACTCCCTCTTATCCGAGTGTCCGAGGGAAAAACAGGACCCGAGGAGGAACACCATATCAAGCCGTGAGTAAGGGACAACGATAAATTAGTATATTCACCTATCTCGAACAAGACGTATTATTTTATTCTTCCAATTCTTTCTTCGTATATAATTTTTAAAGTCTGAATTCGGATACGAGTGAAAATATCGTTAGAAAATGGATAAGTATGAATTTTTCTCGAAACATTTTTGGAGGAAGATTGGAAGATTATATTCTTGCAATTCTTTGTTGGTATATATTCGAAGATTTCGTTAGAAAGTGGATAAGGAAGTATGAATTTTTTTCGAAACATTTTTGGAGGAAGATTGGAAGATTATATTCTTGCAATTCTTTGTTGGTATATATGCGATTTTTAAAGTCTGAATTCCGATACGAGTGAAAATATCGTTAGAAAGTGGATAAGGAAGTATGAATTTTTTTGGAGGAAGATTGGAAACATTAATACACGTGAGTTTTTATATCGATGAACTTGTCAATATTATGCGGAAGAATCCTGTACTAAAACTAATTGAGATGGATGAAAAACATAATTTTATTAGCCAAGAGAAACCACTTGAAACAAGTTCAAACTTGCTACTGAATAGTCTTAGATTTTAACGTGCAACAGAAAATTATGAGGAAACATAAATAATAAACGTAACAATTTCTTGGAAATGGATGAAATAAAAAAAACGCGCAAGGCATGCGGTTGTCTGTATTACGTACACATAATACCTCAGAATTAATAGAGGAACACGTTATAGTTGTTTTCTTACTCGTAAACTTGCTAACATGAACTCCGCCTGCATGTAAATATTCTATGTAAAGTTTCTATCTAAAGTAGAAACTAAAATAAATTGGTTTACAATGTGAAAAAAAATTAGAAGAAAAGAAAACTTGACCAAAGCAATCTATTAAAAGAAAACCTTGTAGAAAAGGCTTTCAACATCCAATCCTCTTTTCTCACTTCCGACGAGACGAAACATTTCGAATATTGACGCGACAAAAATAATCGAAACCGATTTTTTCCCCCAACGTTCCAAATAACCCAAAATAAATTAGTTTACAACGTAAAAAAATTTTTAAAAATTCATTCAAAACGGGTTTCCAAAATTTTCTAACATCGACTTCTTATTCTTCTTACTTCCGAGAACCGAAACATTTCGAATTAACGCGGCAAAAATAATCGAAACCGATTTTTTCCCCCAACGTTCAAACTAATCTAAAATAAATTAGTTTACAGTGTAAAAAAAATTATAAAACGCATTGCCAAAACTTTCTAACATCGATTTCTTATCCTTCTTACTTCCGAGAACCGAAACATTTCGAATTAACGCGGCAAAAATAATCGAAACCGATTTTTCCCTCCAACGTTCCAAATAACCTAAAATAAATTAGTTTACAACGTAAAAAAATTTTTAAAAATTCATTCAAAACGGGTTTCCAAAATTTTCTAGCATCGACTTCTTATTTTTCTTACTTCCGAGAACCGAAACATTTCGAATTAACGCGAAAAAAATATCGAAACCGATTTTTTCCCCCAACGTTCAAAATAATCTAAAATAAATTAGTTTACAATGTAAAAAAAATTATAAAACGCATTTCCAAAACTTTCTAACATCGATTTCTTATCCTTCTTACTTCCGAGCACCGAAACATTTCGAATTAACACGGCAAAAATATCGAAACCGATTTTTTCCCCCACCGTTCAAAATAATTAGTTTACAATGTAAAAAAAATTATAAAACGCATTTCCAAAACTTTCTAACATCGATTTCTTATCCTTCTTACTTCCGAGAACCGAAACATTTCGAATTAACGCGACAAAAATAATAATTCGAAACGGAATATTTTTCGCGAATAACCCAACATGAATTAATTTACAACGTGAAAAAAATGGAAGAAGAAAACTCGATCAAAATCCATTAAAAAAAGGGATATAGGAAAATAAATCTTCCCAACACACACTTCCAGAAACCACTTTCTAACTTTGGAGAAGCGAAATATCTCGAATTAACACGACCGATTCTTTCCAACGTCCCAAATAAGCGATACGATATCAACGTCGATTAATTATGTCACCGGGACAACGATAAACTTCCACTCCCACTCCGTATAAACCAGCTCCCTCCCTATACACGCACGCAGTCCAATTTTGCGAGGGTTAACTGCGGGGCATTTACCATGAAAACGCCCGGCAATAAATCCCATCTTGCGTGCGGCGGGCGAGCGCGGCTCGGATTTCCTCGCGGGACACGCGGATCGGTATAATTAGACTGGTTTACGGCGGTCGATCGTTGGAAAGCATTCGGTTATACAAGCCAACCAGGGCAACTACATTATCCTTCAGCATTGCTCGCGCGCCGTTATATCGCTCTCGTATTACTTTGTCATTAGGTATCCGAAGACGGGTCATTGTATATTCTCGTCGGTGAACACCGTAACCGGTATATGTTCTTTAAGTATATATCGTGCTTTTACGTGGTTTTTATATTGAATTGTCGATGAAGAGACGAAAATTACGATCAATGCAAAAGCAAGCATTCAATATAATAGAGTAGAATAGAAGTTTAATTTTCTAAATATTCAAGAAAAGAATATGGATGAAAGATGAGGATGGTGAGGTTCTTTTTACTGTATTTTTAACTTTTTTAACTTTCAGAAATGTTGAAAATATGTCACCGCATTTTACAAAGCGGCTGTTTATAAATCCATTGATAAAAATGATTTATCAGAAAAATTATTTCCATAGAAGAAATAAATGAAATGATGTATATGAACGAATAAGTATCTCTGTCAATCCTGGAGATGTTTCCAGACAAAATTTTATAGCTATAATTACTTCCATAATTTATCGTTCAAAGCATAATAATTGCGAATAACCGAGATTATAATAGCTAATAAATATTATTTAAGCGTTTATAATAAACAATAACTTTATTCGAAATTAACTTAGTTACTTTTTAAACTCTGTTTCCAGATGATAGAACGCTTCCCGATGAGAAATCGATGAGAACCTCTGCTCTCTTACGATCATTAGCTATGCACAGTAGGTGCGCAAGATAAATATACAGATACACGAGCGAACACGTGGCCCGTCTTTGCCTGTCCATGTCTCTGTGTATATACCTGAACAGGGGAGATGCGCGCGGTGTAACAGGCCAATGTAAAGTCGGTGCGGCGAGGATGCAATTAATGCTAAGAAGCCGAGGTGGTTTAGCGGTCGAGCAAGCATGATTATCCTGGATACGGAAAATGGGCGAGCGTGAGAGAGAGAGAGAGAGAGACTGTGATATCGGGGGCAAGAGCGAGACAGATAGCTGAGAGAAACTTTACTAGGGGTATATAGGTGTGGAGAGACAGAGAGAGAGAGAGGTGGAAAGGAAGCACAGACTTAACCGGAATTAGTGCTACGGAATGGTAATTCCTTACCATCACGTAATGTCGCTGAATCTCGATCTTCTCCGTGGCCAATTTCTCGCACTCGAGCTTCAAGCTGTGAACAGAGAGAGAGAGAGAAAGAGAGAGAGTGGAGAGAAGAGATTAAATGATTTTAGTACGATCGTATGTTCCTCTTTATCTTATACTATGAAGGATGAAGTGTTAGTGTGCGAGGGTGTATTGTGTGTCGAGTGGCGGTCAAATCACGTTAAGCCTTTAATGCTCGATTCTGTTTTGAGATTTGCAAAGGAAATATCTTGGAATATCGGATTAACAGTGTGGTGTATCATTAAAATGAACAAAATGTTCATTCGCCATATGCAATATTCAATAATTGAGGAATTAAATTGCAAAGGGAAAAATTGTTATGAAATATATGTAGCATTTTTTTTATACCGTTAAAATATAATCTTTGTTCTAAGAGTATGATAATCCAAGGAACAAAGTTTGATGCTGATCTTTTTATAAAAAAATTATTCTTATTCCCTTCAGTCTTCAATTATAAATTTTAAAATTGCAAGTTTCGAGTATATATGACTTAACATAAATATCTTGTATCATTTATATTCACACCTGCTCATGTTATAGATCAAAGGGTTAAATTCGAGCAACCGTGATCTTAATCCCCATCAGGTTTGCATAATATTAATATTAACGTTGATATTAATTGTCGTCGATTATGCATACGTAATGTACACGCGATACCTATTTATGCCGCATTCTCTTCCTCCCCAATCAATTCCTCTTTCAAGAATCATCAATATGTCCTGCAATAAATAATAAGTATAACCGAGAATATAGCGAGTCTACGGGTAAAAAAAAAGGAATAAAAGATATAGATAAGATAATACGATGATACAAGTTATTTGGAAAAAATTAAGCTTAAAAGTTCTTTGCACAGGTGCATCTATATGAATTCTATAAAATTTTCAATAAACGTACCGTCGTTGATCATACATCGATAGAAAAAAAGAGAATGATAATATTTAATATCGATAATATTTAATTGCATTTTTTCTCAGATAGAAAAGTGTAGTAAATATTAATCGATACTTTCGTTAAAAATTTCGAATAATCGAAAGCTTTGAATTTTAGAAATCGTTCGTAAACTTGAAATTTAAAAACGTATATACGATAATTTTTCGCCGTTCTATTTTTGACAAAAATTTTCTCCTCAAACTCAAACTTTCTCGTATCAACAAATTTTTACCTCTCTACATCTCTCATTCATCTTTGATTACAGAATCACTCTACCGTTGGTTATACCATCCACGCTAAACGGACCGTACATCATACGTTCTCGCGTGCACGTATCGCGATATATTCGAGACGACGTTTGAAATATTCGTACGACCGAAGCCTTATCATCTCTTTTTCTTACAACCCGCATCATCGAACTGCA
>NW_006263635.1:135930-138347 GCF_000469605.1 Apis dorsata | reverse complement strand
AAAAAAAAAAAAAAAAAAAAGAAGAAGAAGAAGAAAAAGAGAGAAAGAGAAGCTCGAAACTTCCGGCTGGGAAGTTGCAGGTTGTACAATGAACAATGAAAGTTTCGATCCGCGAAACGTTGAAAAATGCATCAGCAGCGGAACCGATGCTTCCTTAATTTCGTATTCGCGGTGGCTACGGGTGTCATTACGTGTCTGCCAATAGCCACGTTGTCGTAAATCACTTATGGCTTTTGTGTATATCGCGTGCAAAGCCAAGGAAGCAGCTGCGCGAATTCCCAGGCTCTTTCCACGATCCGCCACGATGGTTGGTGCGGTTGGGTAGTAGAGCCGCTGGCTGCCGCGCCGGTGGCTACGTATGCAACTTCGAGACAAAAGAGGAGAACCGAAGAGAGAGGCTGAAAGGGCTGATGAGCAGGTGCCACTCTTCAATTTCAATCGTTTTACCGTACCGCTTAACCGTACTTTTTTTCCCTTCCTTTTCTTTTTTTTCACCCCCTTTCCCTTCCTTCCATTCCCCCATTTCCCTTTGCCCTTTTTTCATTTTTTTATTTTATTTTATTTATTTATTTTTTTCTTTTTTTTCTTTTTGGTTATACAAGATTTAATAAACTTATTCGGGCCGGAAGACCTTTTTCGGATTAACTCTCTCTGGCCACCCGGTCTTTTTTAATATTAATTCCCCTCCGGTCCGTGAATGGGAGGAGAAAAAAGAAGAAAGGGAGGGAGGGAAGTTTAATAAGGTGACTTGCAAATGATATAAAGATCTCCGGAGCCGAATTTCTTCGGATGATCGTTTTTTATATTCTGGTTAAGCTCGTTTATAATTGAAGTTCGTTTTTGCTAGGGAATTTTTTTTTGTCACTGCTCGAAAAATCGATTTCGTCCCTCGTGTTCTCGACTCAAGTTTTAGGGTGAAGAGATTTTGTTAATTTGGTTCCTAAGTATCAAATATTTTAATGGCAATAAAATTATTGTTTAGGGATTTTTTTTTTATTTTCGTTAGATTCTACTTTTTTTTCTAGATTTTCTTTTCGCGAATTTGGAATTGTGTGTAAGAATTGTATCTATGTAAAGTTGTACGATACATCATATAATGTAATTGTGTATGTAACATCCTTTATATTTATAACGTTAATAAATTATATATTAATAAATATTATAAATAATTACAATATATGATGTAAATATAACTTTTTTTCGTGTAATGATGATGACGTGTTAAAAACAAGCGATATTATGATATACAAGATCTTTCTTACTTACGCATGGCATTGATTCTGCAAAAAGTTAAATTCCTCTTTGATCCTATCGCAGGATTCTCCGACTGTGAATTTAATTTGTTGGCCGGGTTGCGGCGGACCCTGAAACAAATATATAAAGAAAACGTTAATAATCCAGCAATTAAATTAATGATCTTGTTATTTCTTTGTTCGATTTCTTAAACGGTTAACAGATGTTTGTCGAGTTATCCAATCAACAACGAACGATTGTTTTTTCCCTTACTCGATAATTCTTATTTTTCCTTCTCGATATATTTTATGGATAAACGTTGTTTGCGAATTTGTTAAAAAAAATATTAAATTTAATTTTATAATAAAACAAAATATCATCATTTCAAACGCCATTCTTAACGATAATTGCGAGTTAAACGCCAAAAAATATCGGATTTCACAGTAATAAACTATGGTTTAATTCGCGAAAGCTGGGAAATATAGCGGTTAGAATATCTAACTACATCGTGTATGATATTGCATTATAACGCAACAGCATGTAAAACACGAACAAACTTTGCAGTCTAAAGTTTACTTCTATTCGTGGCGCATGTTACGCGAAAACCACCGGCGCAAGATTGCATATCATTATCTTTTTACTCGATACACGATTCTCGTATGAAAATTAAAAACTGTAGTATCCGTTTTGGATGCTATTCGTTTCGTTTCTTAATTTACCTTTGTTGCCGTGATACGTTAAATCGATAAAAAAAAGCGTATATAATAATAAAATATCGTTGTAAGAACTGTATTACACAATCTAACAACTTACTTTCGAATTCTGTACAAATAAATTTCAAATTCGCATAATTTTTATACACTTTCATATTATTGCAACAGATGAACATTACGAATTAAAAAAATAACTTATCAACGATCAAAAAGTTTAAGTTTTTACAATCCTATATAACTTTACTGATTCCTTCCAACAAATAAGAAATAAATTAATTCCAACAATATCAAACACTCTCTTAAAACTCAAAAAACAAAATAAAAATTCCTTTTCGCATTTTTCCACTTGAAAACCTTCCCCCTTCCCTCCCCCCTCGTTAAATCCCACCAACATTCATCAAGACTCCGATTCCTCTCGGAGTTTCTTCTTCCCGATAAGTATATCCCGAGAGAAAAGAATTCGATACGCTC
>NW_006263635.1:126911-135737 GCF_000469605.1 Apis dorsata | reverse complement strand
CCCGAGAAAAAAGAATTCGATACGCTCCAAAAAAAAAAACAAAAAAAAAAAAAGAAAGAACCCAAGCCAAAGAGAAAAAGAACGGAAAAAAGAAAAGAGAAGAATAATAGGGATAATAAAAATGAGAAGGGAAGAAGGCGACGGAAGCCGAGCGGTGCGCGCGACGTGAATAAGCGTCAATGCCGGCGGTGAATAATTAATTTCACACAGCTGTTCACCGTGAAGGAGCGGAATGGATGCAGGAAGTAATGCGTTAGCCGATTCGCGGCCCCGCGAAGAAAAGGGGGGAGAATCAGACAGGCGTAGCGAAGAGGCGAAGGTGATGGCGCGCACCGGTTGCCTCCGCGGTAAACAGCGGAGAGACATCTAAACGCCATCGGCAATCGCGCACGCGCGGATGGCCCCCGCAAACGTTGTAACGTTAATGCAACGCGATAACAAGATTCCACCGCGGCGGATAGATCTCGGCCGTGCCTCGGGGGAATATCGCGATTCGAAAACGATTCGGTTTCGCTCGGGGAAATTCCGAGCGTGTTTCGAAAGGCCGACCACCGATTCGAAACGCCACCATCCCTTTGCGCGCGTATTTATATACCGCGTGTCTCCTAAGAGTCTACTGAGAACACAGAGAAATGAAACGTGTATCATGTTCAGTTACAAACTAATCGGGTGGATGTTTTTAAGCAACGGTTTTATTCGAGGCGATTTGAAACAGGGGGAAAAATATACGGGGGGAAGTTTTGGTACGGATTCTCGAGAGATATGGTTGACACGGGTGTCGGGCTCTGCGGACGTGATTTCGAACGTTATTGAGGATACCGAAAGATATGTTTCGAATAATATGAAAGGAGAAATGTGTTTTATACGAGAGGAATATGTAAAGTTGGCCGGTCGATCGATCCAAGTTGGATAGATGGCTCGTACCTGTTTCATGCATCGATGGATACTGCAAATCATAGGTTTTAAGTTTCGATCTTAGTGTATGCATAGTACGTTCTTTTTAAATGTTATTATAAAATTCACGATGAAACTTGTTCTCTATAGATACTTGTTCGGAAGATTAATGTAAAACGATCGTGTAATTTTATTGGCACAACTTTAGAATTTAGTTAAAGAATTTTGTTAACTGGTCGATTTTAACAAAGGATATTGTTAAACACAGTTATTATCAATTAATATAACGTATAAAGATCGAAGAAAACGGGAATATTACATATTCCACATACTTCTATATAAAACAAAAATTAAAATATCTTAATGATCTTTGATAAACAATAAAACCTTTCTACTATCATTTCTTCGTATAATTTTGCTTCGACAATCTCTTCTTCAAATCATCACAAGTCACAAAAAAACTAAACAAAAAAAAAAAAAGAAAGAGAGAGAGAAAGATTAAAAAACTAAAATTAAAACTAAAATTGGAAAAATCTTCGTTCCTTTGTACGAATCGTTGCGAGATTAAAGCGCGAAAACATTTACGTTTCCTCCGAGGACACCCCATATAACGGAGAGTCTTATTCGTTACATCGGTTTGCATGCGCACACGATTACACGGGCGCACAGTCAACACGATCTCGACTGACTGCAGCGGCTCGTAGAGAGAGAGCAAGTGTTAATTACATGTTTGCGGTGTCCACGAGGATTACACGCTACAACCGAAACTATGAACTTGCGAGTACCGCCACACGTGTACGTGTGCGTGCAAGTGCACGTGGGCGCCCATCCGAGTGCACGTGTGGAGGCCAAGAGTGAGGGTGTCCTGTTAACTACATTCGCACCGCCCTGCCTACGCAAGCGTCGTCCTTCGACCGACCTGTAGATCGTGTCGGATACGCTCCCCTACAACCAGAATCACGTTAACCGGCGAGTGGTCTCTGTTGAACTCGTGAAAATCGATCGAAGCGGCGACACAGCTTGTGTTGGAAAGACGGTTTTCGCGAATATGAATATGATGACCACATGCATTCGGACTGAGAATCATAGCTGATGTGGATTATATATGTAGAAATATTATGGAAGAAATTTATATTTAAAAATTTTGTATTTATATAAAAAGAAACAAAAATCGGAAAATCGGTTTCGCGAATATGTTTATTGAAGAGGGTTGAGAATCGTTGTGGCGTATGAAAAATATTTGGAGAAATTTATATTTGAAAAAAAAAAGAAGAATTTATGGAGGTATGTTTTTAATATTACGTTGGTTTTAATAGCGATTTTAGATTATATATAGTATCTAGGAAATAACATATGTTGCATGATTTAAAATAGTGTGAGATTATACTCAATCCTATAATGAAAATGTATATCGTGCATTCGATGGATAAATATTCGAATATCTAATTGAAAAATAAAAATAGATAGGCTTCAATGTGGTGAACTAAAAAAATGAAAAAAAAACAATAAAAATAAAGATCCTTTCCAATATAAATTTTCCTTACGTCATTAATGTGGCAAATAACCGATCTATACTCGGCAATAAATACTTATTTACTTCGTACCTTATTTCGCTTCGCTATTCGATTAACTAACATATTGAGAGAGAGAGAGAGAAAAAAAAAAGAAAAAAAAAAAAAATCGTGCATCACAATGACCAGAATGAATTATGAATACATTCCCCGATCAAAGCGAGCACATTAAAGAAAACATCCTGAAATAATTTCAATTCACCCGTAACAAAGATAACAACCCATTATCCGACGTTCAAGAAAATACCTTCATGTTACCTCCACCTTTCGTTTCCATCGGTTAACGTGCGTAACAAACGCGAATCAGATTACCGCGAGAGCGGTCGCCGCTCCCCCTTTGAAAAGCAAAACGCGAAACGAACTCTCCTTAATCGCATCAATTATTCCACGTATACAGCTTCGTACGATTCATCAATCTTTGCGGAACGTTCCAGTCTTGGATCGTTCGCATTTGCCTGATAATTTGCGAAACCCCCCCTCACCCCTCCCCCGGTCGATTACTTCTCCCTCGAAAGAGAAGAAAAACAAAAAGGTTGCTGATTAATCAGCGTCTGCATCACGGCACCGCGTAAGTTCTTCAACTGAAGCACGTATTCTCGAGATGCTCCGTGAACCGTTCAAGGAGCATCATCGATGGAACAAGAGAAGGAGGAAGAAGGCTAGCCTTACCCGAGGAGTTATCTCGGGTTAAGCTAGAAGTGCATCGGGTACCTCCTGACCTCGATCACAATCGAGCCGTTGTAATCGAATGAACCGAGAGGAGCATGGTCCCTCTCCTTGTTCGGTTCAGCTGTCGACCAACTGAATCGATCGCGGAATCCATCGAGTCTCTCTTTGTGCTAAGTAAGATTCTTGCGGTACCTAACCTCTCCGTGCTTCCTCTCCGTCTGCCTCCTTTTATTCCCCTCGGAAAAGAAACTCGATCGTCTACTTTCGGTGAAATATCGAATTCGAACCGTGAAATCAAGGTTGTAGAGTAGGCAAGTGATAAACGAGAGGCATTCGCGGCCGAACGTTCAAAGCAAATTTCTCTCTTTCTCTCTCTCTCTCTTGAAAACCGTTTATAGAAATTATGTAAAGGAAGGGATGAAAATAGAAATTAAATTTTTCTCAAATTGGATTTTCTTGTTAACGAAAAATATAATAATAACGGGTAATAATCGTGAATATATTATATTTAAAAGAAAGATACGTAATTCTATTTGTATACCTAAAAGATTGTATATTTATTTCGGTATATTTGCGAAAAATCTAACTATTATCGTTTTAATCGATAATAGAAAATGAACATTTCAAAAGATAGATTTGATCTGCAGAAAGTTTCAAGTTCCATATTATCCGCGAACGATATTAAATCTACAGATATTGAACGCAAATCGTTCAAGCTGCATAATACTTAACGCAATTCAAGAAATAATCCATTCTGACAAAAGCTTTATTGAATTCCATGCATTTCGTTCGTTTTATTTTCGTGAATTCTTAGACCATAATTATGCCGATCTTACAAACGATGCGGTGTTTAATTAATTCGCAGAAAATTCTCTTCTTGATTTGTCTTTGTCAAATACTTACATCTCCGATACCAAGTGCATATATCTACACACACACACGTGTACACCGTGTACACACGTCTACGCAGCTTGTTGCAGCAGTTTAAACGGTTCTTAACGCAAGCGGGCACTTTGCGGCTTTTAGAGCGTTTCGGCTAATGCGCTAAAATGCACTTCGTTACGCTGTGCACCGCAATGCAAACGGGCCAGCACCGTGCATTCACTCCACACCCGCTCTAGTGGAAATAACGTATAGTTACCGACGCCGGAGATTTTCGCTATTCGGAAGCAAATTTGTCGTCGGAACGGGAATTTCCAAGGCAAGCATTGCGGTATAAGCTTACAACGCGTGAAAATTATCTCACCGCGAATAGATAGATTCACACGAGTAAAACTAAGAAAAAGATAGCGAAAATTTTTGTGAATGGAATTCTTTTATAAATTTTTTTTTTTTTTTTTAGGCTAATCTATCGATAGCTTGTAGATTTTTAAATATGTTATAGAAGATAAAATTTCGAACAACTTTTTCCGTATATATAATATGTCGAGATATTTTGCAAAAAATGATTCAATAAATTTTCTTATTTTAACTTTTCGATTTTGAATTCGATTCTGAGTATTATATTAGATAAATAAAATATTTTCTCGATTAAAAATTTCACGTTCATTTTTTTTTTTATATTCATAATACAACATAACTAACAACATAAGTAAACAGAAATATTATATCAAATTATTCGTTAATCTAGAATATGTTGATAAACTCACTATAAAAAATTTAATCCTAGAAATACAATAGCTGGATCAACAATAACCGAGAGGGTTAACCAAAGTTCTCTAATGGGATAAAAATTTTTTTACGTATAATCTCATCGACGAATAAATCTAACTGGTATACTTTTATTATAAATGAGAAACAATCGATCAATATCAATCATGTTTAATTTTATTTTTCAGAATTCTCAATAAATTTCTCTTATATTCGTTTCATTGTCATTTTTTATAGCAATTTAAAAAAATTCTTTCGTTAATTCATTTTTTTCTAATTCTTATATTTCAATTATATAAAATAGTGTTTATCGTGCTCGATCGATATGTCGTGAATCTTACTTACCATCTACATTCTTTCGTTCTTCGTGAAATCATCGGCGACGAAAACGTATCTCTTATACGACGAGTTCCCCGAGTGGCTATCGTAGAAATTTTAAAAGATGTAACTCTTTCGTATCCTATCTGTGTCTGCCTGGATGAAATATATCGCGTAAAATGTGAAACATGCCGCACAAGGACACCACGAATCATATTTTTCCCCAGTATACTCAACTGTCAAGCGCATGAAACTTATCGCACTAGATAAAACGCGATAAATAGTGTTTGACGCGAATAATAATGATGTCATAGCCTATTTATTTTCACAGATTCCGATCTCGTTGAAAGGAACGGTAAATCTTTCCACGTTTTAGTCCAAACTACTTCCAATGACACGCGGGAGATGGTTTTATCGAATCGTTTTATCGTGAAACTGGATGAAACCGAATGATCTGATCAATAGAAGAAACTCGTTTTAAAGAAAAACTTCGACCACTGTCAATTTTAAGACATGATGCAAACATGGCGATTCAATAATACTGATCGTGAGGACCTCTGACGAGATCTTGACGTATTAATTTTGAATTTTCGTCACAATTCCGTTATACATTACAATACATTCACTCTCTTTTTTCTGTCTCAAAAATATATAATTAATTAAAATTCCATTTAATAAATGATTTAATTACATATTTATTATAATTGGCTATATCACTTTAATTCAAATATCTTTCATGATGACACATATATTTAACAGATAAAAGTTGTGAGTATGAAAGGAATTTTCCTATTTTACGCATATGTATATGTTATATTACGTAAATATTTTGTGTAAAAGTATATAGTAGCAACATTTTAATGTTTATTTGCTATCAAATACCCGATATTTATATTTATAAATGTTCAAGATATTTTCTGTTAAAATCTGTGATATGGAAAAATATACGAAACTAGATATGTTTATAAAACTTGAGATAGAAATATTTAAAACTTTTTCACGATAAAAGAAATCAGTAATATACAATAGAAATAAGTCATATCTCTAACTTGATAAAAGTAAATGTTATAATAAGATTTATCTTTCTAACAATACACCTGAAAGGTATGTTTCATAAAATTTTATTTTTTTTTTTTAGATAAATATGTCTGGGTAATTAAGAAATGGATATTTTTCCAGATAATAATTAATACCTTTATAAATCATATATAACAATGTTAAAAGAAACATTGATAAAATTAATCTACAAAATCTGAATAAAGTATAATTAAATAAATACATAAATTACTATATTTTCAGTTGTCTTAACATTTTTTAAACGTAAAATAAATAAATAAACTCAAAAATTTATTTTCGAGGAAGAACAATTTACTTACATATTTGTAGATGCATCATCGAACCTGTCACGTTCAACTTTCTCATCCGCCATATTTTCTCTCCATGATAGAACAAGAGACATAACCTGTCCCAGTTACTCATCACTTCACACAATGCAATCCAATCTAAAATAACATCTTTTAACACAATACACCTCACGCACATTACGACATACGTTAATCATTTCTTCGTCGTACTTCGAAATTAGCCATCAAGATACGAGAAAACCGCAGGTCTCGACGCTCGATACACCGAGCAATCGCAGAAGAATTCAATCTCTTGTCTACCAGCGACATGCAAAGACCAAAAGAGCACAGATCGAGACTTTTCCTTTCTCACTTCGAAATCGCGTAATCTTGGCCGTGGAATCTCCGGTATTCTCATCTTCATCCTCTTCGTATCTCTCGTTCCCTCTCCTCCTCTTTCCCTCGTAGTATCATTAAAATCGCTCGAGCTTACTACGTAGCAAAGTACACGATGGTGTCGCCCTCTCGACGTGAGGGCCTGCGGTCAGAGGTTACGCCGATGGAGACTACGGTAGTTGCTAAATTCTCGAGATGGCAAAGCCACGAGAGAGAAAGAGAAGCAGGAGGGAAATATTCGGCGAGAGCGGCAAAAGATGGACAGAGAAAGAGGATCGTGTGGGTGGGATAGAGTATGGCTGAAATTGTGGAGAAAGAGGGGCAAAGGTGGCCACGGATGAGGGAAGTTGCGGTTACCGTGGTCGCCGCGGTTGCGGCTTAGGCAAATTGAGATAGTTCGCAAACCACCGACCAGCTGACCTAACCGTCACGCCAGGATGCTGGCGGGCCCGCGACTCCTGGGAGAATTTCGCAGTTCAAAAGGAAGCAGTGAATGCGAGAAGCTCGTTTCGATAGCGAGCTGCCTACGGTCTATTGAATAGAAAAAAATTTACCGACGGATCGCGTAAAATCGGTCATTTTCAAAAACATTTCTCTGAAACGAATCGACCAGCTAGGCTTGCTTACGTTACCAGGTCGTCGATAGGAAAAAAACATCTCGGTAAAAAGAATTCGAGGAATTGATTCTTGTGCTATTATTGTAAATATTTCTTCGTAACGAAGAATAGCTAAGAAATATATGGTACGGTAATTGTTTTTGATTGTTAGAGATGCAGAAAATAACGTCAATGTAACGTAATTAACTATTTTATAGATTGTAATATCGAAATAAAATTAAAATATTAATTACAATTCATAAGCGTAAGAATCAATTGTTTTTACATTTTTTTATAAACAGATACTAGAAATCACAAGTCTTAACTTGAGATTCAATATAAATTTAACGTTATCGATAAACGTTCAACATTATCGGCACGTATTAAATTTACCAAGTTATCGAAAATATCACTGTGATATCAAAGCATCAAAAATCATATCCGGAAAACATTTTATCCAGTAATCGATATTGCGATAAAAATTGTTCTACAAACACCACAAATCGATCTTGATCGCTTAACGTTTATCTCGAGTACGTGCTTTGGATTACTGTATCGATAAGAGAAGAACAATTTTTAACCGTACACTTTGAAGAAATAGGTAATACAAATTATGATTATATGATTTAGTGTTTCACAATCACTCCGATAACTTTAAGAGTAAGTAACTTTAAAAGTATAAAAAAAATTATTATATTAAAAATATTAAACAACATTTGTAACAAATCTTTTATTTCACGTAAATTTATTTAATGCCACTGCCTGTATCTTAAGAACTATGAAAATGTAATTATTGATATAATTAATATCAATGAATTTGATTAAAAATCTTTTCATATAAATATAATACTTTGCAAATATCTATTCAAATCACTAAATTCATTTCACACGAATGTAACAAAATTCTAAATCACATAATACACTCCTAACCTAATCAAACATGTACACAATTTCAACGATGTTCTAATTTATCTTCTCAAAATCGAACCTATATACTAATCATACTTCAAACTTTCCCGTCCTTTAATATCAAATAAAAAACATAAAAGAACCAATATTGAACAAAATCTTTATCTTCCAAAATCAAGATCATTCGGCAACGAAACGTGACAAACCAGTCGTACCAACCTACATGGTATAGAGGATTCGATCGATTCACAATGAACGCGCGCTTCCCATTTGAAACCGACGTACCATCAGCATGGTGCAACATTACACACGTCCACGGCAAAGTGAGAATTCGAACTGGCGAGCGTGAAACGGAGAGAGCCGCAATTACAAACGGGACCTGTCGGTATCGCAGCATCGATCAAAACGGTTGAGCACCACTGGCAGTAGGTAAACAGTACTGTATTGTATTTGTGTGCTTAGCCCGGCAAATATTAGCCA
>NW_006263635.1:125606-126644 GCF_000469605.1 Apis dorsata | reverse complement strand
CATATCGCTTATGGTGCTTGTTGAGCGAGGGTGATGGTCGATAGTTTCCGTGGTGGGAGCGGTGAAGAGGCTTCGTTCGTGAGCGTTCCGTGAACGGGTGCGCGTGTGTATATACGCGACGCGGCTCACAGGCTTAGCTCTCGTACATAAGCACGCAATACGCATGTCGCCCAGCCTGCTGGCGCGGTGTGTGATTCGTGGCTGAGTGTGTTTGTCCATCCGTCCATATAGGGCTGTTTGTTCTTGCTCTCCTTGTTTGAAGAACGTCGGGATCCCGGTCTGTGCAAACTCCTCATTATTGCGAACAATGTACACAGGGCATAGCGCGTGCGTGCGTGCGTTTCCGCGCTCTCGCGTATGCCAACGTATGCGCGCGCATACAACCCATGTGACTAGAATTGTCTCACGATGCGTTTCCCTATATGTGCACATATTATATATATATATGTATGTATATAATATTTAAATATATATATATAAATGTGTATCATATACGTATATATACACATATATTTACGCGAGCATGAAATGTTACACATGACAACGCAAATCGGTGTGTACATGTACATGTATATATACATCGAGGCGCAATCGAATTTTTTTCGCGACCCGGTAAAAACGTTCCTCCATCCCCTCGTATTGCTGATTGCACACAGAGACTCGAGTGTTCTCGTTGGCTTCGATTGCGCTCGTTTAGCCCAGCGAGAGCATAAAACCGCGAATCAACGCGCACCAGAGTAGTATGAGAATTGCATTAAGAAAAAGGATTCGACGACGCGTGAAACGCGATCATCGATTCGCGTCAATTTTTTTCCACACATATATACGTTCTCCCTCTCTCTTCTTTTTCTCTATACTGTACACATACATACACGCAATAGAAGCGGACAATCAGGTGAAAAACGATGGTAAATATATATATAATGACGACGTATGACGATCGCGTATCGCAGCGTATTCGCGATTAAGCATTTCTGAACTTTTTAAGAGTTCGAACACGTAGTCGTCGCGGAGTATCGTTTAGAAAGGCCACGCTTT
>NW_006263635.1:114254-125426 GCF_000469605.1 Apis dorsata | reverse complement strand
TAAGTACTCCCGCCGGTCCTCGTGTTAAATGCCAGCCACGATTTTAATTTGTAATCAGGACTCGAGGTTCGAAATAAGTAATCCATACGCGTCGAAGAGAGCCGAGGCCGTCTTGTAACAGACCCGCGGCTGTCTTTCCGGTCTGGCTATGTCCAAGAGTGCGCAAGGGCCGAGCATGAAACTCGTATGAAGGCATTTTAATGATGACGAGGGTCCAAGTACCATTTCCCGAATTCGGCCATTAACGCGGAAATTGACGGCAGTTTTAGGGCGGACCGTCCCAAATTGCCCGGAGCCCTTCAATTTCGTAGTCGATTCCGTCCCCTCGCAATAATCCACACCGGCTGGTGCAGGAAATTCGACGGGGGGAAAGCAGCTATTCACGACGCAACCCTGTTGTTCTCACCTACTCACCGGCTTGCTTAAAACTTCCAGTTTCTTCCTTAATTATAGCATGAACAGGATCCGGGTCTCGATTTCTGATTCGATAGACCACGAGGAAGGGAATTTCATCGTTATTTTTACACGCAATGCAGAACTGGTTGTGTATATTTTGTATTTTTTTCTTCTTTTTGTTTTATATTTTTATCGTGGAAACGGCCATTTTTTTTTGTTTAACAAAAATATAGTTAGGTTATGTTCCATAGAAGAAATAATAATAATCGATTGATGAATGACAATTATGCTGATTATGACTGTACTTTATATATATATGATTCCAATTCACGACGAATATTTTTTTATTAATATAATTTATAGTTTATATGGGGCACCAATAATATGGACAAATTATAATTTATATAAATTATATTTGATTAGAACAATTTTGTTGATGAGATTATATATAAAATATAACAAAAATTGTTTCTCGAAATTTCAGCTCGTTGTTTCGTTTAATTTTCTTTAGTATTTCAAAAAGAAGATTTTTGAAATAAAAAATTAAAAATTATCTAAGAAATAAAAAATTCAAATTTTGAAATACAAGTTTTCGAAATAAAAAAATCCAAGTTTGAAAAATTAATGAATTATATATCTTTTTTTCTACGCGTGTTAGAGTTTAAAATAAACGTACAAACATCGCAAACGGGCGTGCGTGGGATACGCAAATGATAAATGAGAGGATGAGTGTGAACAGCGATAATTGTGGAACGATTATACACAGTTAGCCACAAAATGTAAAAACGGTTGCATGACAAGGCATGAAAGCGAAACAACAATGTTCCGAGATGAGAAATTATCGACAACAGAATCTTTGACATGTATTGCAAATAACATAATAGAAAACTTACAAATGTATCTTATCTATTTTATTTATTTTTTTTTGCGATACGAAAAGCGAATGTGAATAAATTTCTCTTAAAATATTTTTATCTCAATTTTTCGACCATTTCATGATTTAAAAAATTAAAAGTAAAAAAAGAAAAAAAAATATTGATAAAAAGATAATATTCATTTCATTGAGTAAGTAAGTTTCACAATATATATATTTGTGTCACTTTAAAACGATAATAATAACGAAATAATCTATATTTCTCTAGAATTGGCAAGCGATTATAATAACAGCGATAGTTATTCAACGCGTATTAACAAATTCATGGAATTGAAAAATTTATCTCACGAGATTATTTCCACGAATTAACCACGGTAATTTTTATTTCGCCAAGGAAAATTTTTAGAGAAACGTTGTACAAATCACGCGGTTCAAACGTGCATTCCTATAAACTCCACTTAAATATCTATACATACTTGACTAATTAAATCGGCCATGCGTGAGAACGATACGATATGTATAAATTAAAACAAAAAAATCGTATCTTAAAATAAGATAAACTATGTAAACGCATTAGCCTATTAAACGTATATTTGTCAGATAATCATTGATATCAGCTCAATAAAAAGTATATAAATACACGCCTACTTCTATCTTTTATCTCTCTAAAAAAAAAAACGAACACTTATATTACATAAATTTTTGACGAATTTTTCTCGATTATCGTCTTATGTAATCCCCCAATTATAAATACTTAAAAATCGATGCTCTAAAAGAGGATCTAAAAAGATTCCTTAAAATAGGAAATCGCACGTATGCGCTTCGAATGAAACGGAGATAAGATAATTAAAGAAATTATCAGCGACACCCAATTTCGAGGCGAGAGCGTTCATTAGCCGGCAACTGACAATTAATTTCGTTCGTCGATTGTTCTATAAAGCGTCGACAAATATTTGATACAGTGGCCGGCAAACAATGGCCAAGATTTTTTTCCTTCTCTTTCCTTTTTTTTTTTTTTCTCCTTCTTTCCTTTTTCCCTTATTGTTGGCCGCTGTTGTGACCTCGCAAAGGAAGAAGTGTCGGGCGCATAATATCGGCAATTTCTAACTAAACGGCCGCTTCCATGGAGCGTGGAAGAGGACTCACGGTCTATGAACAATGAGGCGATCTTAAGGACCTCCAGTCGGAGGAGGCTTTGTTCGACATGTTCGACCAAGGACTCCGGTGACAATGGTCCTCCTTGATTCCAACGTTTCGCTGCCCCTTACAAATTAGTCCGTATTATCGCGCCAACAATGCGGTTTCTTCTCCGTTTTCTGGCACAGAGACTGTGGACCGGACACGTTTGAAAGTGTAGCAAAACATCTTCGATCGAATTGAATAGAAAGAAAATAAAGAACGGAGATCTTACAATTACAAACATTTTTCACCAAAATTGATGGAAAAAATGAAGATACTCATCATCGAATTTGTTACTAAATTTAAAAATAATAATTTGAAGAGAAATATTTTGTTAAAACTCGTGAAAATAAGCATTATTCAAACTCTTAGAATTTTTTTTTAGTAGATATAGTAATATGAAAGTTATTGTAAAATGATAAATATATACGTATATTTTATAATTTAATCTAGAGATTAAAATTACGATTGTAATTTAGTCTAAACTTTGTTACGATGTAATCAAAAAAATCTACATTTATTCGATACGAATCCATATTGTATTAGAGATTTTCTTTAATGCAATTTTCATTTGTTTTCATGCAATGAAAATTTCATTTCTTTCTATCATTCTATCATGACGATCATTGACGACGCGGCATAACATCGAACGTATAAAAAATTATCTTCGCAGTGTGCATATACATTGCGCATATACACATAGTTGCATAATTTTTCCCAACCCGTGGAAACATCGTTCCGACAACGATTTCTTCGACGAGTGAACCGGGTCGAGGGGTCGTCGAGGGGAATTGATTAAATCGTCGCCTTAATCGCGGTAACCTCAGTGAACGTGCACCGCAATAAACTAATGACTGACCCTAAGATTGCGCGCCACGGCGTAATTTACCGTGACTCGGTTACGTTATTTTCCGATTCACGCTCTTAATATACCGATTTGTGAAGCTTCAGCCGATGATTGCGTCGAATGGCTGTTCCAACGATACGATTAATTGGCGTAAAAAAAAAACTGCACATCAGTCTCGCTTTTCAACAGGGCTGTTATTGAACACATAAGGGGGACACGCGTATCGTCTATGCACATTATGCACGTACGTGTATTCTTCGAAGAGGAAAAGAAAAACTTACAAGATTACGTATAGATGCTCTATGCTGCAATATTATTTATGCTTGAAAGAAAAAAATATCAATTTTGTGCAAGGAATGGAATTTTAAAATCTTATTCTAAATAATTATTCAAATTTGAAAAGAATTTTCGACACAAAAGATAACACGCATGGAGAGAAGATTGAAATAACGACAATCCTTATCTTCTTTCTTTTTAAAAATTTTCAAAAAACCAATTTTCGAAATTATCAGACCAGAATATCCCCTTAATCGATTAAATTCGTATCGTACAACGGAGAGATAAAACGTTGTGCCTTTTTATCGGGATACGGATGCTACCGTGCGGAATTGGTATGATAATGCAACCATTCTACGGGATAACGCAGCCTGTTTGTATATTTTGCAACAATTACAGCCAAGGGATTTGTACGCTGCCCGATTTCTCGGTGGACCTGTCTACGTGAACGTGGCACCGCAACCACCGATTAACAATGAATTTTTGAATCGTGCGCCGGTTAGCTCGTCGCATTACGCTTAGCGCAAATAAATTTAATTAAACTCACTAACGAATTTAATTAGAGGGAAAGAATGCGCGATATAAGTTGACGCAAACATTTATCATAACGATGAATCATTTCTTTTTTCTTTTTTTTTCTTTTTTTTATCATGATTCATCACGATCAAAGATCATTATTTCTTTTCTAACGAAGCAGTCGGATATAATATCTGTGCTCGCATTTAATCCTTGAGATCCTAAGTTCCGGAAATCTAGAAGATTCTCATGTCACACATTTTTTTTTTTTTAACCATCAAGGATCGATATTGAATAATTTTATTAGATATTTTTTTAAAAACAATTTAAGTAATTCAGAAGTTTTTTAAATAAATTTTTATATGAAATATCCAATTTGGGAGAAGCTCAAATTCGATTATTAATATTTTTTCGTCGTTATGGAATAATATTAACATTTATTTATTCGATAATATTAATATTTATTCTATCGCGGTGAATAAATATTATTTTTTTTTTACCGAAGACTCACCGCATAATATTTTAAAAAATATATTGCGGATCGATAGGTTAAAATCATAAAGAAGAAGAAGAAGAAAAAAAAAACCTCGATATTTTATTCAAGTTTATTTACATTTAAAGATCGTAAGAAAGGGTGACGTCATACATGCATACACGCATACCAACAAGTAACGCGATAATTCGTAATCGATACTTTCCTCCCGAGTACGCGAGAAAACTTACGAAAAGTGGCCTATTCGAGATATTCGCGGATGTAATACGTAAACCGTCCGACCGTCCACGCGGAATCTTAAAGACAGGCGTGCTACGAGTTATTCGCAGAGGAACGAATTCGCGTCGAGATATCGCGTGATAAACGCGCAATTGCTCTCGCTCGACTTTTTTTCCCATCGAATATTCGAAGTCACTGTTCCACGATTCACGATTCGAGACGCGCCTTTTCAAATCCCTCCTCCTCCCCTTAAGATATTTCTGTGGCCGAGTTTCACCGAGGATCTGCGTCATTTCTCTTGGAAATTTTTAGACAAATCCGTACCAGATATCGCGTATATATATATATATACGATTTTCTTGTATATATTCCTTCGCGTTTACGACGCATCGCGCTCCGCGTCGATAAAGACATTTCCGGCCCGGATTTGATTTATTCGGGACAATATCGGCGAGAACGACACACAGATTCTCGTGATATTTCAACCGAAATCATCTCTCTCTCTCTCTCTCTCTCTTTCTCTTCGGTTATGTGGAAACCGTGACTTACGTAAGACGCGAGCGATTGTAAGTTGAAAAATGGGGAGAGGTTTAGTTTTGAATATTTGACGGAATTTTTGAAAGAAAAATTGGTTTCGAGATTTTTGAGACAGGTAGCAGTGATATTTTTTTTTTCTTTTTATTCGAATTGAAATTCCACGCGATCAGGTATATACGATGATCGGTTGTTTGTCTCGAAACGAAATCTTTAAGGGTATTCTTAATTCGTGTAATTTGTTATCTACGATCAAATAAGATACGGTTCATGATAAAGCGACACAGAATGGGAGTATCTTCAAAAATTTAGCGTCTAATATTTAGCTAAGTGTCAAGGACGAAAGATTTATCTTGTTTAACGTAATAATATTTATATTAATTATTTGTCTTACGGAGTAATTAAAGAATTTTTCGATAAATAGATAAAATTGTTTGTATAGGGATTATCTAATTGTTTCGTGCAACACATTTATTATTTATTTACTTTGATCGTTCAATTTTAAATTTAACGCAATTTGAAATTATTTCACTCGTGCAGAAAATCATCTATTTATTTTCATCTTTATAATTACGTATAGATACGAATGTGCAATAAAAACACCTGATCCCCATCTGTTCCTCCTCTGAATATCGAAGGCAACTTCAACAAAAATTGAAATAACGATATATATATATATATATAATCTCAATAACCGCCTAATTATAGAATTAATATTTTTTTTCTCTCTCTTCAAGTCACAAAGT
Source organism: Apis dorsata (assembly GCF_000469605.1). Classification (NCBI taxonomy): domain Eukaryota; kingdom Metazoa; phylum Arthropoda; class Insecta; order Hymenoptera; family Apidae; genus Apis; species Apis dorsata. Next base: position 119,346 of record NW_006263635.1, on the reverse strand, counting down.
AACAATTTTACAAGCACTTTTTTTTTCTTTTTTCTTTTTCTCAAATTCTCTCTGGAAGTTACAAATTACAAATGGACTCATTCTCCCCTCAATTTTACAGGATCGAAANGAGGGAGGGAGGTACGCTCGGCTGTTAAAACTTTCCGCCTGGAGTTTCGTAATGATCGGCGAGCCAGTTTGTCCGGAAATAATATTTGTACAGCTTGTACGTAAACAACCCTGGCGGCCCTCCAGAGTGCCAATAACACCGCCTGTGTCAACTCGGTCAAGTACCAGGCCGCTCAAATGAGTCACGATGCGAGTGCCAGAAGAAAGGTGTAACTCTTCGGCTTCGAGAAAGAGTCAGGGCGGTGTCCAAAGAGCAGGCCAACGGTATATACAGTATCTCTCTCTCTCTCTCTCTCTTTCTCTCAACCGCCCCCTTTCTCTATCCTTTCAGCCTTTGCTTTCACGACCGCGATAAACTTGCTACGTTGACTAACGACGCGAGATTCCGTTCGGTCGTTTACGTTCCATGCAAATTAGTAATTCACGAAAGGCTTTTAGCGCCTTCGAGCCCGCCGAGCTTGTTTGAATACGTCGCGTTTAAGTACCGGGGAAACGGGATGAAGAGGATTCACCCCTGGAGGATCCTGAAGGAACGGAAATCTCGACGATGCGTTTCTTGAAAATATAATATTTTCGCGAATTTTGGGTAAAGGATAAAATTGGGTAAGAAAAAGAACGAATAGAGTGTAAATAATTTAAAGAAATTTATAGATAGATTTTATTTAGATTGTATATAAGCGAATCGGAGAAACTCGAATTCGGGAAATCGTTAATATTTGCTAAATTATTCCGCAACACTAAATTACGTGGTATGAATGATAGTTCATGAATCGTGTTAACAGTTACGTTTACACGGTTCGTTCTAACTAAAAAAGATAAATTGAAAAAATATTTACGCGTATTTACATAAATTCCCGAAAAGATGTTAACACATCTATGACGATTCTCTCGAACGTGTCCGTATATCTTTATACATCATCAAACGAAACGGCATTTATGTTCTTTTATTTCTTCAACACTTTTCGACGCTAATCGAAACATTTATAACGATAACGCTTGAATCGTTACGTCAACGCTTCAACCCATTATCGGGAAGATTAAATCGTTCCCGTGATTTAAAACAAATTAAATTACACTTATATACCGGACGGACATGGAACGGGACACTTGAGGGGGATCGTAATCAATTTACGAAACAAATCATCCTGTCTAATTTTCTTCACGAACATTCGAAAATCGTATGAGAAATCGTTTGAACACCGGCCTGAAGCGCGGCCCTAAATTATCCCCATCTACCTCCCGTTTTCTACCTCCCATCGTTGCAATATAACGCGACCAACGCGACGATAAATTATCGCGAAAGGATTCTCGGCAGGCAAAAATCGACACCGCCCTTCCCCCTCCCCCTTTAAAAAAAAAGAACGGCCGCCATCCACCCCGCCCCGCCCCGCTCCGTGACAACGTGATATCACCCGTCGGATCCCCACACGGAATGAAGGTGGCGAGCTATTCGCTCGTCGCGAGATTTATAATGCGCGCCAATTACACGTAACACGCTTCGCTCATTCCGCGGTGTAATTCATCCCGTGTAATTACCAATGCATATTGCGGTCTCTGCGGAAGCTCGCTGCCGTGCGAACCGCGAATTTCGTGCAATCGCAACTTCGAATCCCTTCATTCCCCGCTCTCCCCTCTCCTCCCCTCCCCGCCGTATCTCCACCGCCATCGTCGTTCCGCTCGTCTCGATTTCAATTTCGCCCTGATCCCGCTGAATATATCCCTTCCACCCGCTCCCCTCCCTCCTCTCATCCTCTTCTGGCCTCTTCGCGCCTCTTCCCTCCTCCTTCCCCACTTCCGCACTTATATATCCGCGCGTGCTTTTCCCCTCTTTTTTCTTTTTTCTGTTTTTTTTTTTTCTCTCCTCTCTTTCGTCTCCACACGACCAGCCAGACGACAATTACACGACGCGACCAATTGTTCTCACGTATATCGCCATATAATAATTATAAGACGGGAAAGCTTCCACGATTCCATTATCGTGCGGGATTTAATTTGATCCGCGTTTTTAAATGTACCGACGTTTCGATCGAAACGAGTCTTGTTCTTTCTTTCTTTTCTTTTTTTTTTTTTTTTTTTTTTTTTTTAATCGGTTGATAAGGCGATAGGTTTTTCACGGGGCGGAGATCGATGGACGGGGCAATTTCGAGCTTTGCTGGATTCATCGATGTGAGATTACGAAGTAATTTGAGTGGACGTGTTCCAGGAAGAATAAAAAATATGGAATATGGATCTTCATTTTGTTAAGATAAGCGTAGAATGAAATCCGAATAATTGGATAATGGTGTATAATATAGTTTAGAATTTGAATAAATTTTGATGGATCGAAAAAATCATTATTGACATAAAGTTCAATTTCAACTTAATATCCTATTACAGAGATATTAAAAAATGTATAGGTAAATAAATGTATAGGGATTATATTACTTCTGAATTAACCATTAAAAATTCAGCTTATTTAAATATTTATCTAAATTCTAGAAGAATTGTAAATAACAAAATTGATTATCTTCGTCATTCGAATAGGCAAACGTTGCAACCAAACTTTACGTTTCAAACCAATTATCTTCGATTCAAATTTCTTCTTTTTAAAAGAAGAATGAATTTTGCGAAACACCGAAACGAATCACATTTACCGAAAAAAAAAAAAAATATTTTTCGAAACTGTGAACGATCGATAAAAGTAGAAGGAACTCCAATAACGAGTCAGTCAAACAATCGAAGCCGACAATGGTAGGCAAACATGCCCGTGTCGATGCCGATCGCGACTCAGGTAACCATTTTTTTTTTCTCTCTTCCCCTCCTCCCTCTTCTTCTCTTTCAAGATCTGCACCTGTGTTTACATTGCAGGCACTTGTCAACAATCAACTCGTCCTCTTTGTAAATTATAACCTCGCCGTGTACACAGGAACGGAGCTAAAATTTTACGATCCTACGATGTTAATAGGATTACCGGATTAAAATGTGAAATGCTACGACACGGTCGATTGAGGTGAAACGGACAATGCAACGTCTTCGAGATACGCAATGACCGCGCGTCCTCGAGGCAGATTCTTTGTAAAAAGGGACTCGTATCGATTACAGAAACCTGTAAACGGCGATAAAACGGGAATAACCGATTTCCATCGACTTACCGATGGTACGTACGGTTAAACGCAGAATCGTTTATGATCGGATAATAGAGAACAGGTTTTACGCTGTACAGATTGATACACAAATTATTTGGCATTCGTGGCAACGTTATTTGTGATACGTATATTTATATATGTTATATAAATTTTAATTGTAAGAATTTTAATTTGAGAATTGAGAAAAATGTGTCGAATATTTCAAATTTTTATCTTTTTAAATTTAAAAATGATTATGTATAAATATATTTTTTTTTTTTACAGCTATTAGATTCTTGTGACGTTCGTTCAATACTCAAAACTCTAGAATTCTACGATTCTAATCTGATTGATGATTCTTTCTCTCTCTCTCTTTCTTTAATCATATCGCTTTCTTAAAGATTTCACATGCACAACACACAACATCACGATTCATCGTGCATTCAATCTTCACATGGCATCATGCATTCCAATTTCCACATTGAATTCTTAGAATCGTTTCTCAATCGCAACCGATACCCTAACAGAAACATCCGATGCTTTCGCCCTCAAATACTAGTCATCAACACCACATCCGCAGATCATTCGCACCGCCGTACAATTTGATATAATCCGATCCATATTTATCATATACCATTTCACGTATAATATTTATATATTGTTTGTCGTGAATTTCATACAGGAATTATGATTTTTAAAAACGATATGCTACATAACGAAATATACAAAAGAATTTCTTATCTGTTTGTAATATTACTATCATTATCAACTATATAGAATTATAGAATATAGAATTATAGTATATAAAGAATATATAGAATTCGATTATTTTTATTTAATCCAATGACTACATCGAACGTGTCATTTATCATTAATAGAAACGATGGAGGAAAACACGTTCGGAACAATAAAACATCAATTGTGCACTACAACATGGAATAAAAATGGATCGTCTAAACCAGCCTTTTAAAGCGAGCAAATCTGCTCTACTTTCGATATACCACATTGGAAATGTTCCAGCAATTTCAAATGATTCCGCGCGACAGAGGCGTCCCTTCTTATCCGGGATTTACTTCCTTCCTTTTTCTCTCTTTTTTTTCTCTTTCTTTCTCTCCCGCCGTTTACTCGGTCGGTAATTGTCGATACGTCGGTACCACGGTATAGCAAGCATAATGTAATTGCGGATATTGGCCGGCGGCGGTCACGATACACACATTTATTTTCGTCGTGTTCCCGACGAGCTTTTCCGCCTCGGCTCGCGGCCTGTTTACGGCCGAATGGAAATTTGCACGCCGGCCAAATATTATTCCGTCGGCGACCCCTCTCGTTCACGATCTCTTTTCCCCACTATTCCGCTCGTTCAGTCGTTCGTTCGTTCGTTCGTTCGTTTTTCGACCGTTTCTACGCCACTGTCCGTCTGTCCGTCTGTACACTCGCGCGTCCATGCTGCGAAACGCAAACACACAAGGCACGAAGCCTCGTGAACGAATGAACGAGCGCGCACACCCCTGCACAAATGGTAAATTCGGAGCGAGTCCGACTAAAACTCCGAAAAACTGAGCGGAGAGGGGAAGGAAAAAAAATTAGGTTCGTGTCAATTTCATCGGACACGTATTTATACACAAGAGAGCGTATAGGTATTTAGCGCACAGACGCGTGAGCAAACTCTGTCTCGCGCGCGCGTCGGAGTTTCTGCTGCGTGTGTACTTTGTAGGAAGAGAGTGATGGAGGTAGCGATGGAGGGATGGGCGAGAGTGGAGAGGGTGATGGGTGCAGAACGTGGGTAAACTATCGAGAGAAAATAAATACGGGACCGGATTCATTCGACTAACGATCCGAAAGAGTCCGTCTGGCGGAGCGGGTATTCGCGCGCGCGAGTC
>NW_006263635.1:93157-114198 GCF_000469605.1 Apis dorsata | reverse complement strand
GCCGTCGCAACCGTTCGTCCGGCTGTAAAAAAAAAAAAACGTCCTGACAGTACTTTCCAGGTCTGCCTTTTTTATTCCGTTTGAGTAACGCTAGTGCAGAGAGGAATAGTGAGGGGTAGGGCCATGGAATCCATCTGACAGTAGAGAAAGTCTATGGCTCCGGTATCCATATACCGGTCGATATATCGGTATCTCGAATTAGCATAGGTAGAAGCTCGATACTTATCGAAAGTGCGCGTACACAATTGAAAGGATTTTCAAATGGGCAAGAATACGCGATGATTGTTCGATATCTGTGGCGAAACAAGACGATGAATTGTGAGAAGGATAACGTAAAGAACTGATAAAATCAAAAAAAAAAAAAATAGAAAAAACAATCGTCCAACAATGGATTACTATCACTAAAATTTTCATAATTTTATTCTTCGCGACATTTAAATTGCTATTTTATTCTAATTAAGAAAATTAAATTTAATTTCATCATTTTCATTGAAATTTGAGACGTCAATGATACGTTCACAGTGCATAGGTGATAATGTCGGCGGAAACGACTACATAGTAGAATATTAATCGTATTTGATTATAGATCTAAATATTTTTACGGTTATTTTATGCTAGTAATCACCAACTATCCACAGCGAGATGTAACGAGGTCACTGTTTCAAGTTAATCGCCTCCGGTCACTCTATGTATAATTTCCCGATAAATAGAAACTATGATAAATAGAAACGTAGATGTATACGATAAACGATTGGAGTAAAAAAAAAAAAAAAAATATGATTACGTTGACGATTCGCGGAAAAACGATCGTTCAATATATGCATAAGTAGCAATTAGAAATGCGAGAATTAATCACTATGTAAACGACACGTAAACTTGGTTTATATTTACATATTAATTTTGTTTGAACTTAGTTTTTCATATAAGAAATAGGATTTCACACGTGTACGTCAAATTCGTTGTGTCGGTAGCGTCGGATCGAATCACACAATTCAGCGCGACTAAACACGAAAATCCAAACGATCGACTCGTGAGCTCGATACGAGATGTCTCGATACTTCAAATCCTTTACCGTTTTATTTTTATCGCGATGGTCGTGCCAGTCATTCCTATCGAGCGTGTACGTAAGAGGAGAAGAAGGAAAAAAAAAAAGGTCGACAAGCAAGAAAAAGGAATAAAACCACTTACCGGGTGCCGTGCCGCAGCTGCCACAGCCACAGCTGCCGCAGCGTTTATACTGGCACTAGGGTACATCTTATCGTCAGAGGCCCTCGAAGAGGTTATGTTGCTTCCTCCCGTCACGACGAAGTCCTGTCAGGAGTAATGGATATGTCTCCGTTATCCTCAGGTATATCCGGTGGTATCCCAGGTCATAGCCAGTATGCACTATTATTCACTGGTCAGTAACGAAAAAAGAAACAACGAAACTGGGAAAAGGCACAAGATAAAAAAAATAGAGTCGAAACGAGAACACACACTAAGCACTGTCACTTTTTCTTCGAGTTCTTTTTCTGTAGTAGCCACTCACTTGATATTTCTATTTCACAATAAATATACACCGAAAGAAAAAGTGATGTACAGTACACACGTACGATTAAAATAGAAAATATGTACGACGATATCGTTTAACGTGTACGATACGAATAGCACGATAGCACGCACACGTAAGACGTACTTTCGAACGATCTACCCTCGACGACGGACGGGTATCAACTAATCAACCGCAGAGTCGAGGGGAAGCTCTTCCCTCTCCTTCTCCCGCACCGTCGCCCGCTACGCCCTCCCACTGCTTACCGCGACACCACGTGGTCTCCCCTTTGCTCGTCTTTTCCGTCTCACTCGTTCTCTCCCGACTACACGTTTGTTTCCTCTCTTTCCCACACTTGTGCCTCCGACAATCAGCCTCTTAGCTCGTTCGTCTCTTTTCCGTCCGGTCTGGTCGGTTGCGCGCGCGGCACGAACGGCTCTGCTACGTTTCAGCTAGACGGGGAATCCGTTCGTCGCGATCCGCTTTGCATTTTTACTTACACAAAAACGAGATTTGCACGCGGTGAATCTTGCGGTGAGTTTGTAGCTGCATTACGCCGAGCGAGTATTAAATTATTACTCCAGACACGATGAACATCGCTAACGCGCGCCGGAAAACCCATGTTAACCTTCCTCTTTATTACATGCAAATTTGATCGCTTCATAACGAATGCCGCTACTGCGATTCCTTCGATGCATTTATTAAATTAAATTACCTGCAGGCTTCGAATCATTTTCAAACAATTATCCTTCTGTCTGGATGCGCGTGAAAATTCTCAATTTAACGTGAAATTATCGGAAAGGAATTAAATTGGAGTATGATCGCGATCAAATTACATGATCGTAATGATTTCTCTACTTCTTATCAACTCTATAACACAAACAAAAAGTTAAATAACAAGAGATCATTATTAAAAAACATAACGTTATTTTGTTCTTCTTAGAATCCTTTGTCTTCCATCGTTTCACTATAATCGTTAAAATCTTCAACCATAGCCCCGCACTTTTCGGTTAGTTTACATTCGTCCCGTTTTGTAGCGGACCTCTCAGATTGGAGTTTAGCCTGCTCTTGGTTCATCTGTCATCCTCGTCACGCTCGTTTAGTTTCTCTCATTTTCGTCCTCGCTATCTCACCACCACCAGACCGTTTCATTCTCAACCTCTTATTGTGCACCCTGTCTTCCTCGTATCCTACCCTCAACCACGACGATGCCCTTTCCCATCCTTCCAGCCTCTTTTCGTCCCAGTGACTCCATCTCGAGTATGTGTCTACAGTCAACGTGTATATATGTGTGCATACATTCGTGCACACCCCGTTACAAGCTTCAACGTTCATCCCCTTTGGATAGGGTGGTAACCATCGACGACCTTTCCGCTTCAACTCCCTACAAACAATTATTATCACTTTACCCTTTCTGCACTCAGCCTGGTGACGCTTAATCTTATCGTTATTTAACAGGAGAAAGAAATACAAGGGGAAGAAGGGGAGAAAAGACTTCTCGGTTGGAAGACGAGAAGAGCGAATACTTTTAACGAGCGGTGACACGCGAGCCACGTTCGTCACGAAAATTTCACGTACACCAGAGCAAATGGAAGAAGAAATTACCGGGGCCCGCTAATGACACCGTGGCCGGATAATGTGCGCCGAGCAACGTGCTTTAGCGACTGTAATTCGAGCTAATCGTTACGCGACGAGCGTGCGGACAAGGGGGTGCCGTTTTTTTGTACACCGTTTCTGTGCCAATGTTTCGCGCGAGAATGCTGCCTCGTCGCATTGAATATCGTTCAACGGTTTTAATCGTAAAATATTACTGTTCGTTGCTTTAAATATACGGGGTTTAAAAAGATCGATCGAACAAGATCTCCGTTCTTCATATTTTACTTTTTTTTCACATTCGATGTGAAATTCTTTATTAATGTTACAGACTTTTTTTTTCATTTCGTAATTTAACGGCGTTTCATAGCTAATGAATTAAAAATCGGTAAAATTAGAACGTATTAATCGATATATAGATATTATAATTGTATATCAAATTTTATTAATTTTTTCACGATGCAAAAAAAGAATTTTTTTAAACGTCGATTTCCATAATGAAAAATTATAAAAACGCATATTAAATAAACGTGTAATTATACAGAATTAATTTAACCGCATCTTGCTTTAATTCGTTAATATTCATGATCGTGAAATCGTATTTGAAGCACCGAGATCATTCGTCTATACGAGATACAAAAATTTTTGTTTCATGATTCGAATCGATGTGATGTTACAAATATGGCAGAACCATAAAGAAAAAAATGAAAAATGCAGAAAAAACACATTAGATTAAGAAATTTTTCGAAATCAAATTTTCGATTAGTCATCAGAAATAGCGTATTAATCCAATGAATTCTTATAAAAATTCTGTTACATGACGATTGGTTGATTCAATGATTCAAATTGATATAAAGAATTTGTAAAAGAAAATAAAAGTAATTAATTAAAAATCAGAGTGGAATCACTGGAAAGAAATATTTGTCATCACCTGTCATCGAAGTGGAACACTCGATATGAAATTCCTTGCTTCGCTATCTTCTGACATATTGACGACGTATTTAAATAGATAAGTCTGCGATAAAAATATTTTCATCCGAATATCACACCCTTGCATTACTGGCAGATCGCTTTTTTCCACTTTTCTTCAACCTCTTATTCGCTTTCTTGTTTTCAATGTTCGAACGTAACACGGTCCGTGACAGATCGCAAGTAAAAACCGGTTGCCTCCTCTCGCAAACAAAACCGAGTTAACGCTGCATTTTACGATGTCGGTTTTGACGAATGGATGACGTTTTCTCAAACATTTCCCATTTCATCGTATTTACCAAACATTTTAACGACTACCACTTTTTTCATTCCTTTTTCCTTCCATCTTGCATTTATTTCCTGGAATCTACGCGATCTACACTCATAGTTACGATACACGAATTTTGTTCTTTTTCTTCTTCCATCTCTGGTGATCTTTCTTCTCTTTTTCTCGATCCTTTAGAATCTATTAGAACGTATTTCGTTTATTATACATTTTTGTATAATTTAAATATATTAACACTTTGAAAACAAATGTTGAAATATTGTATTTTATAACTCACGTTTTATAAAAATAATATAAAATAACGGATTAGAAGTTTTTTTATATATAATGTGTTTAATTTAAAATTTAAATTTAGATTTAAAATATCAAAAATATACAAAAAAAAAAAAAATTATTCAATATTAACTTTGTGATGGTTCAATTAAGTCTTTCGTTATCTCAACAAAAAATTTTTCGAATATTTAATTATATAATTCGAAACTAGATATTTGAAAATACATCAAAAGATTAAATTTTATATCTAAACTTCAATAATCGAAATATATTTTTAAAGAACGATTGATTGCAGGATTAATTTTATAATATAATAAAATTTACAAAAAATTTTAATGGATAAGTATATATTTAATTTGCAAGAAATTTTATTAAAATCAAACGTATTATATTTCATAAAATTTACTAACCATAATCAATTTGTAAATTAATATTTATTGTATGATCAATTTATCAATTATTTATTATTATACATTATCAATTTATCAATTTATTAGTGTAATTCGAGGTAAAAATTTCATTATTAGAATATTTATTGTTAAACCTCTCTTTTCCTCAACTTCTTACAATTAATTCTCTCTCTGAACAGATTTTTTCTGTACAAGAAAATTTTTCTATGAGATGCCTACTGTCATAAATTTTTTATTCAAAAGATTAGGCCAATTCAATTCTTTAAGAAAAAAAAGAAATAACTGTAAATATTATTTCATTTTGCGTAATTTTTTTAGATCATTGAAAAATATCCTAAAAAGCACAATACTCTTTCGTCTATGTATTCCAATAACCAATATTGTCTACTATTATTAAAATTATTATTTCAAGTCGAGCCACGATCAATTTACATTGTAAAATTCAAAATTCGCCTTTTTCAGCTACGGCACCGATCTCGAAACCAATCGATTTCCGTACTCGTTCGTTTGCGCCCCTATTTAAACAGCCACGCAGCCGATTCGCGTTTATCAATGAGAATGACGAATATTTAGGATCATCGATGTTTATAGTTTGTTTAACGCGAATGTTTGTCAACGCATGGTTTATTAATGCCGACAGAATTCCTCCGTTCACGCGGTGTATTTATTTACATCGGTCTATTGTTCGGTCGGTTCGTCGGGGGCGAAATTGATCGGCGTTACGTCGAATCGATTACACGGTACATACGTAATAATTTCTAACACGATCGAAAGATTACACGATTACCGGCACAACACACATCAACGTGCATGCGAATCTATCGATTTTGTTGAAAGAAAAAAGAAAAACACACGTATATACATTTTACATATTTTCGCTCGTTACAGGATATAACCATCCTTCCAATTAATTTTATAAATCAATCAAAAATTATTTCGAAGAATCCTTAAAATTTTCAACAATTGTAATCAATCAATTGAAAAGAATATTTATTTTTGACTGTGGAATTCTCATTATTACCTACAATATTACAACATTCAATATTATATTATATTTAACTAGGGGATCCTTTTAAATTTCAAAAAAACACGATGAAAAGTCTCGTTTCGATCAACTCTCGTAGCACGCTTATTCACGATACTTACATATGGGAAGTGAACGCAAACCGGTTTATTTAGATTCGGAAGGCACAACGTTCGATTTCAGGGAATCGTACGTCGGTCGAATTATCGCGACAGGATCGAAGACAAAGCGGGAATGCGATCACGGAAGGCAGATAATAGCGGAATGTCTGACGTAGAGACACGGAACGTGACTCTTGACAACGACGACCACGACGACGACGACGACGACCACGTCCACGACGGTTGCTACGCTTGTGTCCTGGCAGAGTTGTCCTACTATGTAGGTACGCTTGCTCTCTGCCGTGTACGTGCAGTTGGCCGGTTGGAAAACGTGTTTATTGGTTAATTGCATCATTCTTGCCAAGTGCCCGACTGCCAATTGGCTCGACCATCAATCGCTACGCGCCCGGTACATGTCCGCTCGATATCCGGCGAAAGCATTTCGCTCTACGTCACTCTGCATCGTATATGTAGGTGTATATACATATATATATATATATCTGATCGGTCAACGAATATCCTTAACGAATCACCTTCTTTTTCGAAGTAAATGCGGATAAGAGACGGGCCGATCTCTTGTAATCGATGCTGTTTTGTTACTCGGATAATTATCAGCGGACGAATAAACCGATCATTGTCAGCGTCGGTTTATGAAACGGGCCAATTTTGGCATCGGCTCCGGCCTCCACGGTAAACTTTAATCGAAATGATATTTATTCGACCAATTTGACTAATTGACGACGCCGAGTGATCGGACGGTGTAATTTGGACGGTTAAATAAATTTGATTAGCGGCCAACTGGATATTGTTTTGAATGACGATCTACCGAGAGATCGAAGAAATGATATTTGCATCTTAGAAGAGATAATAAAGATAATAAAAATATTATAATAAAATAATAAGGATTTTTGAAGAATAAGTTATGACGTGAAATCGAGTAGAGATTCCATTGTTGGAAATTTTTTATATCTATTTGAAGAGTAAACAAAACATTTTTTTTTTTAATTATGACAACTAGGATATTGTTGTGTTTAAGATAGAATTTAAACTTTTTTATATTATCAAAAGATCTTCAAATTTGGGTATACTATTGTCTTGTGATACATTTCTATAAATTTATATTCTAAAAAATTAAAGAAATGATAAGATAGAAGAAATATGTAAATTTTAATTTTTTAGTTTTAAGAATGAATACTTACCAATCAAGTTAATAATATTTTGAAACATGTTTTATACGTATATATACATGAATAATAATGAAAAAAATATGCGAAATATCTCGTCCATAAATAATAAAGAGATCAAGTTATTTAAACCTAGTTTTATAATAAGGTCCTGGTTTCGAATAGTTTAATGTTGATTCAGTTTTATTATACTAATTTATAGTCTCTTTTTTTTTTTCATCTGTTTTGAAAGCTCGCGTATATGTATGCGGTTCGGATAAAAACTTTAACGAAGATCGGTCAGTTTTGGAATTTATACGTATACATTGGCAATAGGTGCGGCGTGTGTTTGGAAAACGATCAAAAAATGATTTTCCACGAAAACACCTATAACGCCCGCGATCCGATGTTTCCAGTGGCCGTCACTATTTCCACGCTTCCTGATAACCGACACACGAACATACTGATATCAGCTGGCCGCGAGCGCGAGAATTAATTGCCGAAGCGGCAATAGATCAAGCGGAAAGTTTTATCACCCAGCGCAACCGCACGGGTTAGACCGACCACGCTACTGTTAAACGGAAAAGTTTCACGATCATCCCGGGATCTTTGGACTCGGCTTGGCCGATTTGATATATGAAAAGTCATTAGAATCCTATCTGAAGTCGTTCATACGGAACAAAACTCGGTCGATAAAACCAGGATAAAAAATAATTCTGCCGCGTGTCGATAACGTGTATATATATAGTGAAGAAAAGGAGAGGGAAGGGAGAGGGAAGAGAAAAGCGACGAAAAAGAATGTTCCTTTGATTCGTAGAAAATGTTTTTTATCGCTCACCTACGTTCTCGTCCCTGTGAACAGGACAAAGAAAAGTGAAAAAAGTGGATGCGGCAACAAGAACGAGGAATATACATATAACTTTTTAATATATTATCATACGTTTTTTTACATTATGTTTTAATTATATATCCTTTGTCGCATCGCGACAACGATAATCGCGACCGTGTTTCATATACGATATGCACACGGTCAGATAGTACATGGTAAAATCGAAAAAACCGCGTTCTTTCACAAGGTATAACCTCTTAACAGAGAGTCGCTCCGACATTGCGGTAAGTGCAAAATAAAAAAGGCCTGGTACGGGTACGATATTAAAAAAAAAGGTAGAGAAGGGGAATGGAACGCGGCGGGAGAAATCAGGAGGAGTGTTTTCGTCACGGCACCGAGGCGAGGAGAAATGACATTACATACCGTGAAGGCGCGATGCAGAAAAAGCTCTTGAGCTTCGAGCAACGCTTCGCGCCCGTCGACGACACCAACTGCCGACTACATAGCAACGCCGTCGACGACTGCAAAAAACTGCTTGAAAAGCTCCGACTGCCTAGCTCGAATGATCGCCCGGATCCGAGGTACGCGATTATACGCGTACTATTGACGCGTGCAGCAAGCGTTTACGCGTTTAGAAGTGGCTCGTTTCTTTTCTATTAACTACGCGAACTCAAAAGACAATAATGCAAAATTAATATTCATATTGGCAATACGTCAATTGTAATATGATTATTTATATATTAATAATGATTGTTGAAGATCTATTGCAATAAAATTTATTTATATATGGATAAGATTTTATACAAGAAAATTCGATATGAAATCATTGAATATTTTTCATTGAATGATTTTTTATCAAATTAAAGATACAAATTCGTATACAGTTAATCGGGCGAGTCTTGATAAATACAATTTTAATGCAGTATTACCTTTAATTTGACGAAATATCATGTCCAATTTTTTTTACGCTATTAAATACTTATTGTACATACAATATAAGTCGTTGTTACTTTGGTTAAAATAATCTTTCCAAGTTTTGTATGAATATACATATGTATACGTATAAAGTTAAACATGCAACAATATTATTGAAAAATCATTGAAATATATCTATAATCTATGAAAAATCACGCAGTATGCTTCTGTCTCACTATTGAATCAAATAGACGACAGTAATTTTCTGATACATCGGTCTATTTAAAACGATAAAGTTCTTCCATTCTTACTATGTTTCTATACACTGGTTAATAACAAACACCTTGAATTATTCTCTCTCTTCCATAAAAACTGATCGTTGAGACGAGAGATACGAAGCGATGAGTTCTTTGGAGTGCGTAAAGTATCAAGGGTAACGCGCGTGCTAAAAGGACGTCTCGATGAAAGAGAAAGAGAAAAAGAGAAAGAAATAGTGAGATTGAGAGTGCGCAGCTTCTCTCGCGGCAAGGAACAACGTTTCGATTCGTCTTTTAGCGTGCCGATGATCGTCGAGACGCCTTCGCTGCCGCAAAACCATAATTCCCCATTGGCGAGAAGAAACCTCGGCCGCTTCTAACGACTTCGGTTACTTTTCATCCGTCAAAATTCAACGGACGCAGATACAGCGGTATGTTGAGACGCGTAAAGAAGGAACGAGGGACATGGATAGTCGAGCGATGAGGACGAAAGAAAAGGAAAGGGGGATGAGCGTACTGTCTGCGAAACAGGGATAGACGGCCGAACATGGTACACGGCGCGAAATGCTCTTCACTGATTTCCTTCTCTAAATATGGCTGCCTTCGTACATCCTCTCTTTCTCTATACCGGTGCGGCTTGGTGCACCCCCTTCCGATAACCACCCATAACCGCCCCTGCTTGCCCGAGGTTCTACTTGATTGCCAAGGCGTCTTAACCTCGGCCTCGGCTTGTCCGCGCGGATTCTCTATGTTGCCTGGTGAAAAAGTAGTGCGTCGGCCTATAAGAGACGCGAGCCCATCATGGCAGCCAACCTGCGCGCAGAAAAATCCGAGGCGACGCCCAGTGGGCGAATAAAGAGGCGTAATCGAGAACGAAAAAGGCCAATCCTGCCGGAAGAGCGCAGTAACTCCAACCAACTGGCTTCCATATGGAACGCGTTGACAGCCGTTCGTTAAGTCCGCGCGGACTGTTTCCCCGACCTTTATTATGCCTTTCTACGCGCTAGTCTACGTGTGTATAGACACGGCTACACCCTATACTCTCGCTGGTCTCCTCGAGTTCCGCACTATGGGTAGGGGTCGACGAAGGAAGAGGGTACAACCCCAGGGGTCGTAGAAGAAAGAAGAAAGAGGAGGCAGGACGGTCACCAAATGAACGAACATTTCCGTGGCACGGACCACGAAAAACGTTCGAATGCAGAGAATAGCGTTGCTCGGCGATAGAGGTGTAGTGGTAGTAGTGATAGTTGCGACACTGGTAGTAGTGTGCCATTCGCATAGTCGGCTCACTCCACACGGACTAGTCCAGCCAATTAATACCAACGCCTTTCGCTCCCAGACTCCGAAAAATCCTCTTGTTCCTAGCCGCGACAACGAGCAGCCGGAGGTCCATTCGACGATATCGTTCCTGGTAGCCCAACCGTTTCGTTGACAAGTGCAACGAAGGTGTTATCCCTCCGTGAAAAAGTTTCGTCGAATTACTAGACGTCACTGCTCTACATATGTATGTATATATACATATATCTCTGGACTGCTTTCTGTTAGAATACCACAGATTTATTTAAGTCGATAATAATCGTAGTTATCGATCTTATTATTATAAAAACATATTGCATAGTTTATAAATTTTCTCTAAATATAATTACACATACAAAGAAAAGAATGGAAAAATAAATAAAAAAATTTATTAAAATTATTTTTAAGTTGCAGTATATATATATATATATGTATATGTATACAAAATTATATGTATTCTGTTTCATGAAATTGTACATTAAAAAACTACAAAATCTATTGGTTAATTCTTTCTATTGGTCAAACACTTTATATAGGATGTTTCATCTGAAATATGCTATTTAAATATTTTACTTGAATAAAAAAGTATTTTTTCAAAATTCTTTGCATATAAGTGTATATATATATATTTTTTTTTTATATATTCTAGCAAATATTAAACTGTATTTAGATATAAAGATATAAATTATGTAAATATATTACTTTGATATGAATTAACGTCTATAAAATTAATTAAGATTAAACAAAATTTATTTTCATCAACATCATAGGTTTCGACATAACATATATATTTACGATCTTAAAAAATAAAAATATTAGACAATTCATCTATATTGATAAACTGATCAGAATATATTATTTTTTTGAAAGAAGAAAAAATAAATTATAATTTTTATTTATAGTGAAAATTGAAATTATCTAAGAAAATAAAAAAAATATAAATATAAAAACTTATTTTGGATATTTTTTCGATAATATTAAAAAATAATATTCATAAAGCTTTGAGAATAATTCCGATGCCATCGGATATGTACAACAAATACATATAACAAATACATGTTACCAACGCCAATTATATCGTTACGAGTGTATTTACGAATGCGGCGACATGCGGACGTCCTATTTTGGCGACCTCTCACGCTCATTGACAGAATCGCGAAAAATCGACACAGTCGGCCACGATGCGCAAAATGGCATATATATATATATATATATATATGTATACGAATGATTGAAAATAAAACGAAAGGAAAAACTGAACACACCCGCCAACAAATACATATATAATACGCGGTGGCTCTCTCGTTATTATGAAGAGCAACGAACGGTCGAGAGTGGCGGATATATTTGACGTATCAATAAATTATAATGAATTTTGGCACATGGAATGTTAACAGGCGCGTGTGTTCATAAAATTCCGTGTGCGCTTATGACGAAGCGTCCATAACAACCTATGTCAATGCACATTGTTTCGGTCCTGATATTTTAGGGAATTCCAATGTATTTCGTCAAAATATTCGGATTAAATTAATAATCGATTTTACAATCGGGTCTGATTTATTAGTGCTTCTGTATATAAAATTCTACTTATCCTATTCTTTCTCCCTCTCTTCATTTTCTCTACAGAATTTCTCTCTTCACTTTTCGTTCCTTTTCCTTTTTCGTTCCCTTTTCTCCTCTTCAGTCTGTCATTCCATCGTTCCAAGTTCTTTTGCTAGAGATTTCGATCGATCGTTTTCAATGCGGTGTCATTTTGACAAGAGTTATGATAAACGAACACTCTCGACGCTTAACGATCGTTTTATAAAATGATGTGATTCTCATAATTTCATTAAGCTTTAATCCGACGAATATTCGCATTGAAGTAAACAAAAAAAGAAACTATCCGCCGCGCTCACGAAAACGAGACTGAACAAGAATCATGGAAATACAAGATGGGGTTAGGATGGTGAAATATTAAAAAAAAGGAAGGAAAGTAAAAACTTTTTCTCAATATTCAAACATTGATACTCACAATATTAACAAGCACTTATTAATGAATCATAATGGAAAAGAAATTCATTTTTTTCTTCTATTACTTTTTGTTTCTTTAAATATAAAAAGAATTGGCATAAATCACATATTTTCATTATTAGATCATTTAACCTCTTTTACATTTCTTTTTACAAGAACATTTTCAAATCTGTTCTCTTCACGATTTATTTTTTTATTATGTTATGTACTATATTTTATCTGATAAAATATGAATTTTAATATAACTAAAATTATTCAAATTATTAAACAAGAAAAAAAAAATTTTAGTTTCTATTTCAATTTCATAATATAACGAGGAACTGCTTACAGTTTGTTATCTTCATTTATCTATAGACGATAAGTAATTTATCGCGTCTTAATGCACTGAACGTTTACATTGAGGCAATTATCATGAATAAACAATAATTATCGCTAAACAATTTAAACCGTTGTTTCGGCAATAAACGTTTTAAATCGTTGATAAAGTTCGACATAATGTTTCGAATGCTCAGTTGAAACTCGATTGGATTATCTTCATGTTTAGAAATCCTGGAAATTAGCAATTGGCTTATTGTGTTCAATCAAATTTATGGTTGATTTGTTTGAAAAATATTTTCAGAGCGTTTTACATAAATTCCATACAAACATTTTGTACACTAATGATAACGAGATAGTATTGAATATTTGCTCTATACACACCGATGATGCATTCATCTATGAAATTTAGAAAATAAAAGTAATTAAAATCATTTTGTTATTAAGTAGTAAAAACTATTTTTACGATTTTATCAAAATAACACACGTGATGTATATTAAAAAATCCGTTTGCATGAAATCAGTCACAGCAATTTATCGGCCGTCAAGTAATGTTTTCAAATGTATTTTAACCAATCAACATGATTTTGTTCTTTACTCACTAAATACGAAAGTTAAAACTTATTTTGTTAACTCTTTTACGTATGTGATTAAATAAAATAAAATAAAAACCAAGTTTATGGTTAGTTCGTACATTATGTTGTAAATATTCAGAAAAATGAGAATGTGTAAAAGTAACTAGAAAAATATGTATATAAATACATATAGTTAGATTTTAAACAATTGAAAAATTGTTAAATCATAAAACTGAATTCACAATATAATTGGGATGTTATAGATGACACTATCAAGATGATAAAAAACTTTTATCATGAAATTTCATTTATGAGGAAAAATTTTATTAGAATTTTCAATTTTTGTAAAATAATAATTATTTTTTGTAAAAAATTATGTTGGTTATTTTTTTATGTAAATCTATTTGTAAATAATTCTTTTTTATTAATTTTTTATTATTAAATAAAAAGAAATAGAATAATTAAATTTTTTTTTAATATTAATTTAATTATAATTTATTTGATATTACATCTACATGAATGAAATCATTAAGATACCATTTATTTAAAACAAATTATATAAAATTGTTAAATTTTATATAAAATTAATTATATAAAATGTTAAATTTTGCCATGATTTTGTTAATATTAATTAATCGATATAAAATTTCAAATTCAAAATCATATTCACGTGAAACTACTTCAATTACTTTATTAACATTATATACGATCTATCAAATATTCATACACGATATTCCTTAACATTAATACGAACGTATAATTTGGAATTATCTATTCTTTGTATTAGGCTATTTGATCTTTTTTTATGTTTAAAACTGATAGATTTCAGTTGCATGGAAATTAAAATAATATTTCATAGACCAAATTGTACATAAAATATAATATCTTGATGTGTATAAAAAATCCGCTTCCTAATTATTCAAAATCAAAATCAATTATCTACATAAATTACAAAAAGACACATTACTTGGATAAAGATTATAACGTATTATTCAACAAAGCATGTGGTATAAACTATAGCCTTAGATAATTCGTGATTACATTGGGACGTATTAAATCGCGTCTGATTAACTTCCATTTTTTTAAATACCACAGTGAATGACTTCATATTTGTTTCTTTTTCTTTTTCCTCAAATCGAATATTTAACTACAAGTTAGTACAATTAATATCGATTGATAGCATCATCGATATTAGAAAGATATTTTAATATCGATAACACTTAAAACAGCGCACAATATGCATAGGTCGCAAGATAATACATATTATCACCTGTATAATATCTATACAGGTGTCATTTGATTAAGAATAATACAGTTCATTTGAATAACAATAATTCTACAGAAAACGCAGTTTAATATGAAAGAAGTATTTTAATTATAGTATCATATCGGGGTCACTCTTGATGCTTAGAGTACAATGGGAGAGAACAAGTGTAGCCAAACTTCAATAATTTTTAATTATATAGAAACGCATAATGTGTGTATATTAATTATTTAATATATATTCATGTATTAAGAAGTCAATAATATTTTGTAAAACTACATTGAATAAACAAATAGTGTATAATATTATGATACTTGAAAACATCTTAGATTTATCAAAATCATCGCATTGCGTTAAATTAACATATACATAATCATAGTAATATTTGTGATTATATGTTAAGAATATATCATTGTATTCCTTGGTCATTGCAATTTCTTACATTTTTTTAAACACTACCTGGTTTCTCCTTTATAAATACTCTAAGCCATTACGAATTGCTTTCTCCTTGTAATTATTATTTTGGTGGCCTATCTTGATCAGCAAAATATTTTGTTGCATTAGGGAAACGCAAAGGATCTGGAAAATCTGGTGTTCCAAATCTATGTGGATTCAAGCAGTCTCTAATTGCTTGACCAAATGCACGTCTAACACCAGGATCAACAGCTACAGCAATTGCAGCACCTTCAACTTCCTCAACACCTGCTCGAGTTACACCTTCTCTCACTAAACGTTCCATAGACGCCGCTATTGCTGAATGATTGGGAGTAGGACTAACTAATAATCGTGGCTTTTGTTGTTCAATAAGCTTACGTCGTTTAGTAGGTAGTGTACCTAAATAAGCGTCACTAAATGTCGCTACACCACCATTTGTTATTCCTTGCATTTGTAGTTGACGTCGTTGCCTTAATCCATCTCGGGCAATTATTGGTACCCAATCCTAAAATAAAAAATGCTTTTTATATTCAGCAAAATATAAATTTGTATATTATATATACTTACTGAAGGTAATGCTTCATGACCTGGAAATGTTTCTGGAATTTCTTCTCTATCTTCGGATAAAGAAGATGCTTCAAAACTTGTTCTTTCTTGTATTGTTTCCGTTTCCATAGGCTAAAATAATAATATAAAATTGTCATATTCATTTCATTTATATGTTATAACAATATAAGTAATTTACCTCTATTTCAGATTGTGATTGTGAAGATTGATGTGCTGGGACAGAAGATACCGTTGTTGCTTCAGAAGGTGCATCTTTATATATTAAAAGCGGAAGAATTTCTGAATCTGGAGGCTGTGTAACTCGTAAAGAATAAGTACGAAACTGAACAATAAATATGTTCAGCATCCATCGACTTACTGTTGGACGAATATTTTCCAACATTTCACTCTATTTACAAGATAACATCAATTATTAAAATATAAAAAATATATGTATGTATGTCATTCAATAAGTTATATACGTAACATACCACAAAACGTGATGCAAGTACTTCTAATCCTGCCTGTCCACCACGAATAGAATATCGAAGTACTGCACATAATTGCCTTCCCATATTATTCACAATATTAAAAATTTCTTGTCCGAATCTTGCGTCATCAATATCTAAAACAAGAAAATAATTTATATTTCAAATTTATAATAAATAAAACTAATAAAATATATTGATAATATATAAGATTTCGAACCATTATTAAATAGACATTGTAATATATCTTTGATATGACGACGAATTAAAGCCTCAACAGTAGCACAAATGTCTATACGTGAACCATTTCTAATATTAGTATCTTCTTCTGTACTTAAAAGAGTCTGGAAATGTGGTCTTAATTGTGACAAGAATCGTTCTGTAGCTTGTTCCTGAAGTGTTTCTGTTGGAACATTTGGGAAAGAATATTGAAAGAATTCTTGCAATGGTCTTCTAAGATGAGAAATTGGTTCAGATTGACCAATTCGTAATCTTATTAAATCCACTAATGTCAAATTCTGCACCTGAAAAATGATTTTAAAAAATCAAAAATTGTTTTATAATTTAGAGACATATTTTATATACATATATATTTATATAAATTTTATAATAAAAACAATTTTTATTTACCACTAGTACAGATAAATTCACGAGGAAATTTTCTGCACTATAAGAATCTTGAGATGTAAAAAGACTCATTTGAATACCTCTACGTTCTAATAAATCTGCAAGAGTTAGATCATCTCCAGCAGAATTACCTGTCCTAATAATGAAAAATAATATAATAATTAATTTATTTATTTAATGCAAATGAATGCCAATATATTATAAATAATATACATACCCATTTCCAATAATACCCACGCGAATATTTCCACCAGTACGTATTTGTACCATATTACCATATGGTAAATCGCCCACTTCGGACGAATTAAAATCTAATTAAAAAAATAACAAAATAATTATCTTATTTATTCAAAAATAAATACTTATTAGTTAATATTGATATTAATTTGTAATTGATCAATTCTACCTCTTAAAATTTGTTGCCAGTACAATAATGGATCGTTGATCGCATTTGTTTGCGATGTCGTTGATGCTGTAGTATTCGTAGAGCTGGTATTACTAGTAGCACTTGAAGTTGTAGCTGTAATATAATATTATTATATAGAGAGAATATTTTTATCACATTATTATATAGTAAATCATTTATTTAGAATGAATTGAAATATAATAATAAAAACAATAAAAATTTATTTAAAATATTTTAAAAACATGTCAATAGATACTTACTATTAATATTAGTATTGACATTGGATTGTGGTTGACCAACTGTACCTCTTAAAATTTGTTGCCAATACAATAAAGGATCATCAATCGCATTTGTCTGTGATGTCGTTGATGCTGTAGTATTTGTAGAGCTAGTATTGCTAGTAGTACTTGAAGTCGTGGCTATAATAAAATAGTATTATTATATGGAATAATAATTAATAGATAACAATTATTTAATATTTATTTAAATTAAATTAATTACCTGTTTGTGTCTGAGATTGTGTTTCAGCTGTAGTTTGATTTGTTCGTGTTCCTTGTGACATAGATGTAACAGTACTAGAAGTTGCAGTTGTGCGACGAATGTGATGTGAATTACAAGAAAGGAATGGATCAAAATCAAATGCTTGACCTATACTCATACCAACACCTAAAGGATGAGTTTGTTGATGAAATACATGTGGACGTGATGTACTTCTAGTTTGTGTTGCTGTAGTAGGATGAGTACCAACATTGCTTCTAAAAAGTTTATAATATGTAAAGCGATTAAAAACAAATATAAATTAATATCGATGAATCGTCATAAAAAATGATAATAAACTTACCGTGCTTGTGTACTTTGTCCAGCATTTGTATTTCCACTATCAAGTGATGCAACAGTTAATTGACTTACTGTTAAAGGATTTCGGGTTATAATTCTTGTATTAGCTGGACCACCTTGTACCATATGACCAGCAACAGCTTGCATCAAATTTCGTATAAAATCAGGCGGAGGAGCTGAACCCCAGGAAAATGGACCACCACTTGCTCTTCCTATAAGAACAAAAAATAATAAACAAATATAAAAGATGATTCAATATGGATCATAATATTAAATATTAAACTTACCACCATTATTATTATTATTATTGCTATTGTTATTATTTTCACCAGCTTGATTTTGTTCATTTCCAGGTGTAGCATCTATGTTACCTTCAGGACTGACTTCCATTAATACTTCAACATTGTTTGGTAAATTAAACACTGTACCTGCAATATAATTTTTATTTTCTTATCTTAATAATTAATCTTTTTTAATGTAAAAAATTGATATATATACCAAATGGAGATTGTGTTGAATCTAATGGTTGCTGTTGTTGTTGTTGTTGTTGTTGCTGTTGCTGTTCAGCTTGTTGTTGAACTCCACCAGATTCAGATTCTTGTTGTTGATTAGAATCATCAGTATTAGCTTCATTTGTTTCTAATTGTGTAGGTGTGCTTGCAGATTCTCCGTTTTCTTCGTTACCATTATTATTATTTGCATTACGACCGTGTAAGCTAATATGTGCCTAAAGAAACATAATATAGAATAATTTTATTACACAAGGAACAGAATTGAAATATTATTGTCACTCATCCTCACCTCTACCTGGATTGGTATACCGGGCTGCAAAATAGCCGAATGTTGAATAATAATTGGTCTACATCGCAAATTTCTTGGCGGTGCCTGATTCATATCGACAATTATGTCACTTAAAGCATGACAAGCATGTGACATATAATGTAAACATTCACTAACATCATCCACAAATGATTGATTTTCAGTAACAAGTCTTCCCTAAATAAACATTTTTTTATTTCAAATTATTTTAAATAAAAAATCATTTATAAATGATTATTATGTACTTACTCCTGGAGGTAATGAAGGATCATCACGCATAAGTTTACGATAACGTTCTATATGAGGTCGTAATCGAGTTTGAGTATCAAGTAACAACTCCAATAATTCCGCTAATTGTGGTGGCCGCGGAAGTCTAAAAATAATAAATTATAAATTATGTAATAAAACTTTACATTATATGTATTATTATTATTATTATGTATAATTATTACAAGATAATATAAAGATGCTTACTGTACTGATGATCGTCGATTGGACTGTTCATCATTATTTGATGTAGAACCTTGTTGTTCAGATTGAACTTGTTGTGATTCTTGTGATTGTTGTGGATCTGATTGATTTTCTTCATTTATAGTCTCATTTGCAGATCTTGATTCAGCGTTTTCATCACTATTTCCTATATTTTATATGTAATTTATATTTTTATTATTATTTTATTTTATAATTATATCATTATATATATATATTTATATTTCATTTTTTTATTTATATATTTTTTTATATACAGACCTCTAAGTAATGTAACATTATTTGCTCCAGCTGCAGATAAGGCAGCTGCTATTGCAGCTGCAGCAGCTTCTGCCAATCGAGCACCACCATTTGTTGCATTTTCATTATTACTGAAAAGACTGAATAATTTATCAATTTATTTTACTATTTTATATAATTATCAGAGCTATTTCCCTTTTTTTTTCTACTTACTATTGTTCTGCATCTAACTCTGATTCCTGCATCAATTGACTTAAAGGTGGTCGATTATTTTCAGATGCAGAAGAATTTACAGGATGAGAAGGACTTTCAATTCGATCCATAAGTCGATCTGCACGTTCAAGCATGTGTCTTGCAGCAATTAATCGACCATTAGACAAACTGTTACTAAATTGAGGAACTGGTAATCCTGTTAAATAATACAGTAGAACTAGAATATTTCATGAAATAAATAAGTAAAATAATTAGAAAATATAAAAGAATTTAAAAATTATAGATTGTTTTATATATATATATGTATATATATATATATATATATACATATATTAGATATATTACCATGTCCTTCCACAATTTCAGCTGGTACTGACATTGCACCCAAATACATAGCATTGCCATGCATTTGAGCACGTGTAAGTCGATAATGTGTTCTTTGCGGATTTTGCCACACCTGTGATCCTTGATTCTGACCTTGACCTTGACCTCCATCATTTCCACGTTGACCAGGTTGAGGAGGTGCACGTTGTACCAAATGTATTACTTTTCCATTAACATCTTAATCAAAATAATTTAAATTATTAAAATATTTTATTTTATCATAATTATATAATAAAATACAACATTTTTTACCATAATCATTTAATTTTTTCTCATCTTGAAGAACTCTACCACAATAAATAAGTCTTTGCGAATCTGCTGGTACTGCCACTGTCTCTGCTATATATTCTTTAAAACCTCGAACAGTAATTTGCTATACGAAACAAATTATTTTTTTTTTCATAAAAAAATTATTTTTTTTAATAACAATATAATAATAATATATGATAATGTATTACATTATAATGCACATTCCAAATTTATTACAAAATGATATCAATATAATATCTCAATATAATTAAACAAAAAAATTTAAGTACATTTCATTATATACATTAATATATAATTTATATATATATTTAATTATCTAATTAGTTTCTAATTGCTATAAAATTAATTAACAATATTATAATTATAATTTTATTTTATTTTATAATTGATTATAAATGATTGTATATTTTAAATAAAACAATAATATTAATTATAAATATTAAAATAAATAAAAAATGAAAAAAATTAATGAATAA
>NW_006263635.1:91134-92864 GCF_000469605.1 Apis dorsata | reverse complement strand
TATGTGTGTGTATGTGTATATATATATATATATATATATATATATATATGAATGATAAATCACAAGATAATTACAGATGTAACCTAAAAAAAATATTTAGAAATAAAATAATTAGTGAATATATTTGAAAAAAATCATATTTGTGATAATCATTTCTAAAATATATAATACATAAAAGTAAAAATATAAATAAAAATATGTTTAATCATAAGGCATGTTCAGAATTATGATTAATAATGTTAATTACAAACATACAAGATAGGAATTCATTGTCTGAAGATGAAAAAAAGAATACTTACATCATCTTCTAAGGAGAAAGCATGATTTTGTGAATCCAAAGTCTTTACCGTAAGATCAATCATCGTTAATCCGTCTTCACTGCTACGGTAGAACTAAAATTGAAGGAAATGAATAATATTAGGACGAATGTGCGTAATACCAAATTGTCTTCTACACTCACGCAGGCACGTAGATATAAGTCTGTAAACGACACTTGATTAGTAGCTAGTATCGAAGAGAAATATTCAATATCTAAAATACGAGAAATATAATAATTTTAATGCGAATTGATTACGTAATTAAAATTTAGCATTGCGTTTTTATAGTGCAATCGTTTTTTTAATGAACCTACCGATGAAATTTTATAGCGACGATATGACACGATACACGTTATTTTACCCAGAATTCGCTTCAGCGACACCACAGGCGTTGCCAATATATTGGTTCAATTATTCCCTAGATAGAACAGAATTCAGAATTGATAAGAATCATATTTCTGTTATACGCACATATCTTGAAGTTTCTTTAATATCTACTAGATGACACCAGTAAATTAAACAAACGACGAAATATATGAATTAATTACTTATGTCATTGATTTGAATCAATAAATTAATTACTTTTATTTAAAATAAACTTTGTTTGTAAATAACATATTTATAAAAAATTAGAAATAAAATATTATATATCAATAAAAGTTTAAGAATTAAGATTAATATAAACATTTGCATTGTTTATAAAATTCTCATGCAATAAATTATATTTTTTAATTAATATCTATTCAAAATACCTTATATGTAAATTATCCATTTTACATATTTTTTTTTAAATCATACTTCTTTGCAAATTCTTTATATTTATATTTACATGTTACACTATAAATATAAAAAAAAAAAATTCAAACCTTACTTCTTAATTTTTAGCAACTTGAAACTTAAGAAAATAAAGATAAATAAAGAAAAATAAAGAAGCTATCGTTGCAATATTCAGCTTTATCGACGGAATCCCAAGTACACGATACAAAATTCACTTTCGATTGCATTATTCCTTAAGGTGTCGCTTTGAAGCATGAAGTCGAATAACAAATATCGAAACATCTGTATCGATCTGTACCAGTAGCAGAAATCGATGCATCTTTTCGCGGTCAGATGAAAATAATTCGAGTGCTACCAGCGAATATCGAAAGCGAGGCATCAACTCGCCATGGACATCGCGTGATCTGTACGAAGATGAAAAAGAGAAGCAGAAAAGACTCATGGCAGGCCGATCGCATTATTCAGATTAGGGCATCGACTGAGCCACGCGAGTATGCGAGTACACGCGTTTCTTTGTATGCGTATGCACGTGTACGTACTTATATCGGTAGAAGATAATACGGCCGATCGTGCACCGCAGAAGAATGTTAATGGTGCTTCAGTTTTGTATGCAGGAAGTGACGGCGCGTCCCGTCT
>NW_006263635.1:90863-91077 GCF_000469605.1 Apis dorsata | reverse complement strand
CGTAGCGGGTCCCGGCGCCCCAGCGTCCGAGCAGAAAAAGGCACAATAAGACCGATAGAACTGAAAAACCAAGAGATTCACGTTGCCGTGTTGGAGGAAGGAAAGAGAGATGCTTCTTTAAATCCCATCATAAAGACACATAGCCAGAGGCTCTCAACATTCTTCAAAAATGACGTTTTTTTTCATATTTTTCAATTTTATGTTTGGTAAAGTT
>NW_006263635.1:89041-90691 GCF_000469605.1 Apis dorsata | reverse complement strand
TTATATAAATATATATAAATTGATAAATGTATATATATATATATATATATATATTTATATTTATATTAGTATATGATGAATTTTATCAATTGTAATTATGATTATTTTTTTTTTATCAATTATAATTTGAACATTAAAGATTAAATAGTAAAATATGTAAATAGTAACAGAAATAATTTATGATTATTTGATTACGTAATATATTTAATTATATTAATATATATTTAAGATCATTACTATTAATGATATCATTATTATTAATGTTATTGCATTTCTATATGAAAATATGATATATATATTTAAAGAATGAAGACTACTGTATCAATGCAGCGTTAGAAAAACTAAGGCTTACGTCTTGGCCCTATGGAACAAGAAATAAGAGGCGCCAGCCAAAGTTACAGCTTCGTAATGATGTAGCTATCTTGATTTAACATACCTCACAATCTTGTCCGTTAGTACACGCTTAACTTGCTTTACTAGTACGAGCTTTGCCGTTCTTGGCATAGCTTAGCCCATCTATATTTCCTTTACTGCTAATAATAATGATAGGATGAGAAGGAGAAGAAAAAACGAAAAAGACTATTGACCATGAATGAAAAGAAATATGGATGAATGAAAATAAAAGAAGGAAATAGACGAAACAGGTATCTTTCAACAATTCTTAAGCATTATCTACGTAAAATCAAAATAAAATAAATTATTCATCACACCTAATATTTAAAACAAATAAAATAATACTACATATCAAGATCTGTTGTTCTTAGATAAACATATACCTATGTCATTGCCACTCGATATAAGCGATTATCAATTACTGAAATACCTGGTCGATTAATACAGCGATTCATCAATCTTCGTCGAAGAAGAACGTATACACACGTACACATGTAAGCACCCATATATACATCGTACAAACACAGATGGAACTGGTATGCTCCACATACTGATTTTAAACGAATCTTACGAAGAATTCGAAATGCCAACTTAGCTTTGACTATCTCACACTACCTTAATGCTTTTATATCCTCTAAACTGCTACTGGCTGCTGTCTCCTTTATCATCCTCTTTCTTCCTTTCAGTCGTTCTTCTTTCACGACAAGAAAACGAGGAGTTCGCGTGCGTGTCTTGAAGCTATGCAACGGGGAGAGAGATCCAGGGAAGCTGGTAGAAGAGATAAACCAATACCGAGACCGGTAGCGGGCAATGCGTGACACGTTGAACCGTATGTATACGTGTGTGTTGGCGCCAGGCCGCATTCTCGCATTCGTTAACTAACACATCGTGTTAGTCTCTCCGCAGCTCGTGCCTTGTTTTCCCTTGCCTTCCCCCTACCTCCACCTTCTCGTACTCTCCACTCCACCCCTTCCTCCTCTAACCCTTTCGATATTAAGAGCGGTCACGGATCCCAAATTTGCCATCCGTGGGGAGGCGGGACACCGATTTGTCCTCGTCCCGTTTGTACGCTACCGGTACGTGGTAAGATGACCGGTTTCCACCGGTGTACATCGGCCGCCAATCGTGTTTTGGAATAAAGTGGTTCTCCAGAGGAGACTATATCCGTGTCCAGTTATCGAAATTTATTGTCTCGACGATTATCAATCGCGATATCATTTCATCCTTGAAACCCGATGACGCACGTTTGTCAACTAC
>NW_006263635.1:80711-88853 GCF_000469605.1 Apis dorsata | reverse complement strand
ATATATATATATATATATATTTTATGCATAACTTCTTCTTCGAGTATTTTCTCGTTTATCTTTGTGGTCAAGGCAAGTTCCATATGTGGAATATATATGTATAGTGTGTTTGACAGATAGAGCACGACATATTCATGGAACATGTTAATGATGCAAGTGAAGCGAAAAATAAGCCCAGAAGTTTCTTTCTTCTCTCATGGAGGAAAACCGCGATGATACATCGTGTCAATGGAATTCATAGAAACCGGTCGGTGAAAATACGAGAGGCACGCGGGCTGTCAGATATTTACTGTTGCTTCAATGATCCACGAAGAGATGTCTGATCGTTGAGGTCGGTAATTAATCCGTATTGGTTTACAATGAACGAAAGATAGCATTGAAAGATCATTTATAATCACTACTATTTGTAATTCGATAAACGAACGAAGTATGAATTTCAAATCGAGAGATTTTTTTCTCATTTATTAAAAAAAGTGTTTTGATTATTTTAATATAAGGATTATTAAATTAACAATGCGATTAAAATATTGTATAATTTAACAAATTAGGGAAGCAAAAAAATAATACAAGAATAATTATCGCCTAACATTAGCAATACTTATTGTTACTGAGATAATTGCAGGATCGTGAACCGTGTTAAAATATCATGTAAAAGACAAGACACGTGTACCAACTTGACACATACTTTGATAGTCGTGTCAGTCCTTGCTAACTTTTTAACATTTACAAAGATTAGTAGCTCAACAGCAAAAACGATAACGGCGAGGATGACGAAAACGAGAAAAAGGAAACCGAGAACTTGAACGGATTAACATTCCAGTAGCGTTCCTAACTGCTTCGAAATTCATCGCGACAACGCAAGCGATAACATCTATAAGGGGATCAAGAGGACTTTTTTAACAGCTCGCGAAATTGAGTGTGTCAACAAAAATGATACGAGGTATGACAATAAGATAATGATGTGAAACGATGAGAATTAATTTTACTCAATTATATTATATTTTAGATGCATTTTTTTTTTATGATTTATTCATGGAAGATAATAAAGAAGAAAATGATGAAAAATGTATGTTACGATCTGAATCAACTTTTCAGAAATATTCCTATTACTTTATTTATTTTCAAATTAATCGTGACAAGTAAAATGATTACTACAAGGGTATAGGTTTCATTGAGACCACCAGTAGATGATATATTAACGATTTTCATATTTCAAACTTCAACACAACAACAGAGCGATAATAATAACAAGAAGAAGAAAAAAAAAAAAAAAGAGAGCGATGAAAATGTACAAGTTTCACCGAACCAACATTCCAAGAGCGTTCTTGGCAGTTCACCTACCTCAAAATCCATCCTCCCTCTCTTCTTCTGGGATACCTATGGCGCTTAGCCATGCTTTCTAAAATGCGATTCGAAGGAAAGGGTGATGCCGATCTCGTTGCATTGACAAATTTGTTAGTAAAAGAAAAAAAAAATAAATAAAAATAGAAGATATTCATTTAATGATAAAGAAGTTATCCTGCATATCGTATTAATGCATCATGCAATTAAACACATCTTGCTTACATGTAATTTTAATAAGTACGTCGTGTATAAATTTGCATATGCACACAGAGTGTAATAAGCACCTGGTATTAATGTTATCGCGTACGAAGTAGTCGGGATTAAAAACGTCTACTATCAGATGAGAAAATGACCGGTGTTATGGACCAAAGAAAGATAAAAAAAAAAACTTGAAAATGTATGTAATTCGAGTAACGATAACGCGTTTTTACATCGTTCAAAATGTTTCATAGTATCAATTGTTTATTAGGTCCGACTGTCGATCGTACGTATCATTTACTAGCTACTAAGATAGAGGAAGAAAGACTACAAGGAAGAGAGAGGGTAAGATATCAACGAGCAGAAGACAAGGAGAGAGGGAGAAAGAGTGAAAAGAAAGATAGGGATCCACGAGCGAATTATCTGGTATTTTCTTTCAGCCTACGAACCCTGAAGCGGCTAAGCAAAGGTCAAAAGTTGAGCAATGCTCTTCTTATCGGTGCAAACACGCCTTTGCATATGCAGTGCGCCAGCATTGAGAGATTGACGATGCTTCTTGCCGTCTCGCTTAGTGAGAAACGTGCACTGGATCTTCTTTAAAAGGAAAGGAAATCGATATTCGTGAATCATGGGACGAGTCGAAAGAAGCTTTCTATTATCTATATTGTTAAATATCTATCATAATCGAGAGGACTTACGAGGATATCGTCTATTCTCTAGGCTTACGCCCGACAGAAGTTGTAGGACGAAACTGAGGAAGTGTACTCGTGTACGTTTCACGTGTGGAGACTTCCGGTTGCCGATCCAAGCGACCGGAAACACAAGCGACAAATAGATCAACGGTAAGCAATAAAAAGGCAGAAACGAAGGGAAAACGAAAGAAGAAGGCAAAAGAAGAGGGAATCCACTTGGTGTACGCACATAATGTACGAGTCCTGAGAGGAGTTGGAGTCCCTCCCGGAGGCGCGGCGCCGCGCCGCGCCACGGCACGACGTTGTGACTATAAGTAAGTCTCGCGCGGCGCGCCGCGGCTTAATGCCGTTGCCGCGTTCGTGGCGCCAAGAGGAGGGCCCATTGGCGACGATAAGCCTCCTTCGTGTCCGGCACGAACGAGAAAAAGAAAGAGAGAAAAACGGAGATAGATACACAGCAGCCAGCTTTCACCCGCGTTTCAGCAGTGAATATATATACCCCGTCGGGGTGTGGATCGCGACAGTGTAGATAATACGTAGCTGTCAGTCGTATCCGGCCAGTGTCAGTCTAGAGTTGGTATCTATCGGTGAACAAGAGAGTGACCAAGTGTCGTTTGTGAGCCATTCAATAACATTTAATAACCTGAAAAAAAAAAAAAAAAAAAAGAAACAACCCTTATTTGTTATCGAATGATCGGTTACCGTTCACTTTTCTTTTCTGATCCGTTTATTCCGATCCACCAATGATTTCTCGAAAATTTAATCCAATTTTGAATTCTAAGTTTGAATGAAACTGATATCGATTCCTTTCGTCTGTCGCTTTTATTTGATAAGTGAACAACACTCTTTATTTATTTATCTAGTGATTATAAAATTATCTTAATATTGTGTCGTGTAACTTGGATATTATATCAATAATAAGAGGCGGTGTGAGTGTGGAATATATAGGGTAGTGACAGAGACAGATACAGACACAGGTGGGCAAGGATCGGTAGAAGGTGGTTGGTATCAAGGGGGTGCGCATGGTCCCTGCGGAGCGGGGAAGGATCACCTCTGTCGACGAGCGCGGACCTTTCTACTGGCCCGTTTGGATGGTGATCAGCGTGGCCGTGTTTTGACACTCGAACCACCATGTCAGGGCTGCTTTACACGCTTTTAGGGTTGGCGGCTAGCACGAGCCTCCATTGTGCCGTTCGCCGCGAGATAAGCCCGTGCACCTGCCGACAGGAAGAGTTCTCCAGTTCCGTTATCAACCCGGGCCAGTCTGCCGCTGCTGCAGCGGCTGCCGCGGTCGCTACTGCAACCGTTAACAACGCCGGCCACCATGGAGGCCATGGAGAACGGATCGAGGTCGTGTGCGAGAAAATGGACTCTTTCGAGCAAGTGGCAGGGGCGTTAAGGGGCAAATTCACCGCTGAACAACAGATTACCTTACGTGTCGCGCATTCGAATCTCAGGGATATATCGCGGCACGATTTTAAAGAGCTGCGGATGTCCATCACGAAACTCGAGTTGAATCACGATCGACTAGGGTGAGTGTGTAAGTTTACCTGCATCGAACGGGAGCTATTGTATCTATCAGTTGTAGAATAGAAGGCGTGAAAATTTTTCTGAAGGGACAAATCATTGTTTCGTTACGTGTTCCTCGTCTGTATATTTCTTTCTAATTACTCTAATCGCTTTTTTTTTTTCTTATCCCGATATTGTGAAATTTTTTTTTCACTTACGTTTTATCATTCAGGAATTTGAATGTTTTTCCTTTCAGAAGCACGTTGTATGAGTTATAGTTTGCTCAAACAAGTATAACGAATGCGATATGTATGAATTCGTTTTCGCTCATTGAGCGACCTCGCGGTTTCAAGGTATCTTCCTCAATACGTGAAAGACGTAAAATCATGGAAATTCCTCGTGCTCTTCCATTGTGGATGAAGAAAATCGTGTGACGCCGATAATGACCCGTGGATAAATGATATCAGGCCACGTTTACGTCTAACAACGCGTTTGCAGTGATCGAGCAATGATCACGTTCCTAGAAGTTCTATTTATTCGTTTATTATTATTATTATTATTATTTTTTTTATCCAATTTATCTGCGCAATTCATTCCTCGTGAGAATAATTTTAGGTGAAAATTCAATTCTCGAGATGAATCCGTTGTAAAAATTTCGGATAATGTATGTGGATTAAAAATATCACGATGTTTTATTACATTATCAATAAGAAATTTTATTTTATAAAATTTATTAATCGAAAAATTTTAAATTTTATTATAGTATTGACTTCACGCATCCATGTTTAACGTGTCGTCTGACCACATCCCGCTTGTCTGACCATAAAGTTCCTTAATCACTTACGAAATGTCGTCACAACTTTCGTAAAGTATAAAGTATAAGCGAATTGTAAGCGTGAAAAGAAAGAAATTCAAGGAACGTGTGTATAGAAAGGATAACAGAAAATTTATGACATGTATTTGTCATTCGAAACTCATAAAAAAACACGTTTACAAATGTATCGTATACATTATCGATACAAGCAACAATCTGTTCACAAAAGGTCACCATTTGATGTTGCGAATAAAGACATTTATAAGGCAACAAAGAAACGATTCTAGATTCTGATAAAATTATACATGAAAAATTTTTCACAATTAAATTTAATGGAAAAATTCTATTCAAATCATTCGAGAAATGAAATGTAAAATATTTCATAAAATTATGATGCGTTTTGCAATTATAAATAACCGCAAAATGGCCTTCAATTTACAATACATTAATTCTAATGCACGTGTTGTATACGTTGAGTATAATTACTATAATCTTTGTCCTCATTTATCTTTGAAAGATATTATTTGCTTATACATTATATTTTATACTCTGTTCAGATAAAATATTAAATAATACGTCGATAATTAGGCATAAAAATAAAAGTTTCAATATCCAAAAAATTCTCACATTATATCGAATTAATGTATCAAATTTTATTAAGATTCGAGAAACAATGGAACAAAGATATTATAAAGGTAATATTCATGTCTTTGTTACGAGTCCTTGAAAAAATAATTGCTTTACAGAAAAAAAAATAATGTATTTATATACATCATATAGTCGATGAGAGATTTCATCGATCGTTAATTATCGTCAATTTATCGATTGAAGAATGAATGTATGAAAAAATCGCGAGAATTTCTTTGTTTCTAATTAATATGCAAATATCGTCCTTTTGTCTCTTCAAATGGGCATAATGAACGAGCACTGGTCTTCCTTGATTGTCCTGATACTTGGTCAGATGAGAAAAAACGAAAGTTCACGTCGGACGAACAATCATCAATCGTCGTCGTTCCTCGCGAAAGATAGAAAAAGAGGCAGAGCTATGGGCGCGAGAATGAAATCTTAATCGTGCCTGACCTCTTCGAATGAGTTATCAAGAAGAAGAAGCCCTGCGCTTATCGTCTTGGAATAATTAAATAACGAAATGCTGTGAGCCAACATTATGTGAATAATTGAACGATAATGACCGTGTCTCATCTTTGGTTTTACAGTTAAATTTTTCACTGGTCCATTCGTTTTGAACTTGCATGCCTTGATAAAGATTTATACAATTCTAGAAATGTGATTGTGTGACAATTTCAATTATTTAAAAAAAAAAAAAAAGAAATTTTTAAAAATAGAAACGTTAGGTTAAATATTTCTTTTTTGTTTCTTTAATTAAATTTTTATATTTAATTACTATTTAATGATACTCAATGAATTATTTATTCTTTCTAGGAATAGATGCTTTATTTTTTTGAAATATGAAGTATGAGATATGACATGCAATAGATATTGTAAGCCAAATATTTTTATAAAAGTTTCGTACGTTATTTTTTTTTATAATTGTAATAATTTTAATGAAAAAAAAAATATATATAATGTATATATAATGAAAATAATATATATATTGTATAAAAGTTGTATCGTATGAGGAAAGATATGAGCTTTCTAGAACAACTAAAAAAATTATATTTTATCGGAGGGGTCTTTACAACTTAATGATTCATGATGGAAATTTGTCGAAATACAAATGATTAAACGCTTTGATAACCGTTCTTATATCTTGTATTTAGTATAACAATCCTTTTCCTTAATTCGAATATCAAGGAAAAATATAAGCCCATTTTGTTGATCCGTGACTAGGACAATAAGCGATAACTTCGCTTCACTTTAGATAATTGAGGATTGATTGTATATCGCTTGTTAGTTATGTGTTTTCAAGGGCCATATGTTGTTCGCCTGTACGTAAGATGATAACGCTTTATCGACAAATGATATTCCAAATTTCTCGAGGACAAGAAAATTTTTATTCTTTCGTTTCCAACGATCTTAATTATCTCAAGATATTAATCTTAAAACGAAGTTATTTTGATAAAGTATATTTCCACGCCATTCAAGAAAATAACTCATATTTTATAAATAATATCTGCATTATTAATTGTTGCGAATAAATTTATTATTTCTTCGATCAATGAAATTTCTCATTCGATTATGATAAACGTTTCCCTCAATTGAATTGCAGTGCAATGCGTATGCCTTGTAAATATCTGAATTATTATTTCCCTATGATGTATGATTTTGATGCGAAAATAACGATCTTGAGCATAATAAGAAGTTTAATTATAATAGATCTATGCACAATAGAATTAAAGAAACTTCATGTTTTGTAGGTTCGTAGATGGTGAAGTTTTTGCGGGGTTGGGAAGAACGCAATATCTTAGTCTCGCGGATAACGAAGTACCGTCGATACCAAGACATATTCTGTCTCATCTATCTTTACTGAGGACCCTAGATCTCAGCAGAAATCGGATAAATCGTATAGACTCGGATGACTTTAAGGTATGCATGAGTATTCATAAGAACATTTCATCACTGCCTTTATTAGTTTTCTTCCTCGCGAGTTGAATATATAAATGCATCGAGACACGTGTTCAGGAATCGAAGTTTTCTTGTGCACTTCTAGACGCATAAGAACTTTGAATCACATATATCATTGGTATTTATCAATCATTTATGCGCAAATATTAAACACGTGGTTGAGATTCCCTGACGCATTGATCACGGTTCGCAAATACCGGTTGTTTCAATTATCTGAATTATTTTCTCTCGATATCTTATATAAAATGTTTATAGGAAAATATGAATGGAGAAGGTAAATGGAAAAATATCATCACCCGGTAGTGATAACATCAAAACAGTTTATAAACAGGAAGAAAATAAATTATAAATACGTCATAATATATGATCAATATATAAGAGTTGACATAACCTTTTTTGACCGTTCCAATATTTCTGCAAAGATATGCATTTATCGAACCGATTAAGTCTGATCTGATTCGCACCGAATGATCGAGCGTTTGCGAACATTCATCATTCAGCGATTCCTGTTCACGAGGAAAATTTCTCGTATATTATTATTATTTTTATATATATTATTATTTTTAATACGATATAAAGAGATACGGAAGAGATATTAAATAAATAAATTATAAATTATATAAAAATAGTTTCAGATCGGCACGTTGAACATTTACGTGATGTTATACGAGAATCATCCGATCGAAAATGTATTTTTCATTTTTATTCGTTTATTTTTCTTTTTTACTTTTTTTCTTACTTTTTTTCATTGTAACAAAATCAATAAGATAGAAGGATAATTTCTTTTAAATACGTTTTGCACACTATGCGTGATTTCATGATATATTTGTAACCTGCGTACGAACGAACAATTCATCTCGAAGAGAGGAAGACAGCTAGTAGAGCTTGGTGGGGTTTCCCTGGCGCTTGTCGCGCACGTGACTGGCCACGTGCACAGAATTGTCCGTCAATCGTTCCCCAGACGAATCGTACTACTTATGAGAATTTTTTTTTACGATTGCC
>NW_006263635.1:79831-80513 GCF_000469605.1 Apis dorsata | reverse complement strand
ACAAAAAAAAAAAAAAAAAATAAAAAAATAAAAAAATAGAAATGTGAAAAACTTGTATGCAAACTTTTTTTTCAAACTTATTTTTTTTTTCAGACTGACTATTTTTCAATTTTGAGAAGATAGAAGAATAATTTCAAACATTGCTATTTAAAAGGCCGTGTTATATATACATATATTCTATATGATACGTTTGCTCATAAAGTTAAATTTATTATTATTCGTATTTTTATGTAAAAGAATAAAAAAATTCGTAATGTTCATACGATTCTAAACTAACCGAGACACGCTAAATTCATGCTTATTCATGCACTTTATAGTAAATTAAATATCTCTGAATATTCTATTAAATATATGTAAATAAGAGAAAAACAGATAAATTTGATTGTAACAATACCGCCTATGTGATGAATTATCAGAGAAAAATGTTTATCGCGTGACAGTTGTAAACAGCTGTTGATTCGAATTGATTGATCGGTTTCAATAAATGCGAACAACAACATTTTAAACTCTTCCGTTGCATCATGAACTTTCAATACAGTTTAAAAAATTTTCGCTATATATATATAACAATGTTGCTTCAGTAAGCCGTTAATATTTATCATATAACGCCATTTTTGATTAAACGTCGCACATCCTCGTATTTAATCGCGTTTGTCGATACTGCTAAATATTATCTGTCTAA
>NW_006263635.1:78865-79596 GCF_000469605.1 Apis dorsata | reverse complement strand
CTCTCTCTCTCTCTCTCTCTCTCTCTCTCTCTCTCTCTCTCTCTCTCTCTCGCTATCTCTCTTTTGCTCGTTCGCTCACTCGCTCGCTCGTTCTCACGCACTGTTTTCTATATAAACCAAGCGATAAATTTATTTTATACGAAATAATATATACGAATAAAAAAAAATCTATATAATTAAATCCTTCTAATATGTGTATTTTCAAAATTTTTTTTACCTATGATTTTCAGTACAATCCGACATTACAACATCTTCTTCTGGCCGGAAATGCAATTTCAGAAATGGTGCCAGGCTCGTTACCACCGTTAGTGAAGCACTTACACGTTGGCCGCAATCATTTACAAAGCCTGAATCGAACCTTACGGTACGACACTTTCTTGATTACCGAAAATTTACGTCCATTCACGAACCTCCTAGAATGTATCGGACATCCTGTTTACAATTCCGACAGTGGCTCTTAATTGGCTCTATTCATCGTTGATGCAAAGAACCAAGCTCCTTGGACTCGGCCGAATGATTAAGCAAACGTGCACGCGTATTATATGCAAAGGAGAGAACAATTAAGCTTGCGATCTAGTCACATATTTGAGATTATATACAATTTTTAAGAATCATTTTCTTTTTTTTTTTTCTCTCCACTTTTTCTTCTTCTTCTTCTTTTTTTAATAGAGAAAGAAAAATAATAATTAATAAGAAAATAAATAATAGAAGAAAAATTAAAATAAAATATT
>NW_006263635.1:61173-78682 GCF_000469605.1 Apis dorsata | reverse complement strand
TTTTTTTTTTTTTTTTTTTTTGAAGCGAATTTTATCGGAACGTGAGGTTCGCCATGCACGTGGCTTAATCTTGTTTCAGAGATTTGAATCAGTTGGAGTGGTTGCTAATTAACGCCAACGAGCTCTCGTCTCTGGATGGCGAGCTACCGTCTTCTGGCCATAATCTGAAGATGCTCTACGCCGTGGACAATAAATTAACTCACTTGCCGGTGGAATTTCGTTACCTGCATCGTTTGGAAAGTTTGTATCTTCAACACAATAAGATTCGCAGTTTGGATGGTACGCTACAAAAGGCACGTCGACTGAAATTTCTCGAACTTTCGCACAACGATCTGCAAGAGGTAATTAATCATGATCAATAATATAGATAAATAAAATATTAATTCCATTATAGTTTATTTTTATAATATATCAGAACAAATAATTATAATTTATATACTTTAAATATTTTTTTCTCAAAAATATGAAAAATATATTATTCTGTTTAAAAACATTATTTGAAAAACATCGTAAAATAATTTATGTTAGTTTATTAAACTATAATTTAATTTAATAAATATCATCTACAAGTATGATGTTTATATCGAAGCAATAGTGGTTTATAAAACATGTAGATATCCATATGAAGTGCAAGTGCACGATCGCGATGTATGATAACGCGTGGAGGCGTTCGTTCAATGTTCCGTGCATTAAGTCAATTACTACATCCTAATGTAATTATTATGTCGTGCGCTTCCGTTTCGCGGATTAAATTTTTATTGCAATGGACGGCTGGTATTTGATGGTCTTCTTTGTCATTCGACGTTTGATAAGCATTTTCGATCGTCTAGAAAGATTTCACATTTAACAAATTAATATAATTTTCTTTCTAATAATAATTCTAAACAAATTTCTAATTTTAAATATTGATATGATTTTCTAATTTATTATTTTATCTATTATTTTACTTCCCAAGTAAAATATATATTTAAAAATAAAATTTGAATTTAAATGAAAAAAATATACAAATAGATATAAAATATATAATAATGTATATGGTAATAAAATAATAAATAGAAAACAAGAAATATTATTAAAGATAATATTATAAATAAAATATTTTTTCTCAGTTAACGGAAGAGGATTTCATAGAAGCTGAAATGTTAGAGGATTTAGAGCTTGGGCACAATTCTTTAAAATCGTTGGATAGCGCGGGTGATAATGGCGACGGAAATGGGGGCAACAGTGTCCTTTACCCTCTTAGATCGCTCAAGTGTTTAAATTTGACGCACAACGAGCTTCGTGAATTTTCATTCACGTCACTTCGTGGTCTGCGCGAGTTACGAATGCTTGATCTCTCGAACAACAGAATCGCGCGGCTCCATAGAGGAAGAACGCCATCAGAGGTACTTTGATAAATATACTTTCAAATTTATATAGAGGAACATTCGATAATTTTTATTTGTAATATGATTATTCTCTTATAACATGGTTATTACTCTAAAAAATAGGATTGAAATTGAACTTTGAAAAATTAATATTCATTATCGACACTTCTTGCTTACCAATATATTTATGAACATATATTGAACTATTTAAATATTTCGTTGTAAGTTAGATAATATAAAAATATTTTGTTTTCTCCAAATGTATGTGAATGAATTTAATAGAATTTAATTTTTTCAAATGAATCAAATATTCATATTGCAAATAAAAAATATTATTACTTATTATTTTTAAGACAAATTGAATATCTGTAAAAAAATATATTTTAATATACTTCGTTAAAAATTTTATCAAATATAAAAAATTATATAAAAAAATATATAACTTTATATCCTCGTTGATTTATTTTTACAGAATTTAGTGGAAGAGGAAGGAGATGAAACGGCAGGCGGAAATATTCAAGATATGCGACTTCAGCATAACGAGCTACGAAGCTTGGATGGTTCCTTGTTTCTTGGAATGAAGGAATTGCAGAGGTTGAATCTAAGTCATAATGCTTTAGGACCAACAATTGGTCAACGCGATCTACGAGGTCTCGATGGTCTAAAAGTACTCGATCTTTCTCATAATGAGCTTACCACTCTTGAAGATACATCAGAGGTACAATAATATGCATGAAATTAATTCACACACGTGTTTTTATCGAATGATTGTATAGTTTTATTAGAATATTTGATTTATTCAGATATTGAACATATATTGAAATGTTAAAGAATTAAATTTTTCCTACAAATCAATGATTAATTAAAAAAGCATGTAATATACATAAATCTCAAAATAGATGTGTAATAATATCTTTTTTTAAAAAGTTTCTTTATTACCATATTTATAATCATGATATTTCTGTATAGACGTGGCTTCCTTCTCTAGAAGAACTGAATGCATCACATAATCGTTTAGTAACGTTATCCGAAAGAGACTTTCGTGGATTTCCCGTTCTTTGCTGGGCAGACGTGAGCGCGAATCGGATACGTATTCTGATGCCGGAACTCGTGGCAAATACACGGTGTACTGTTCACGGAGTGCCA
Organism: Apis dorsata; assembly: GCF_000469605.1. Classification (NCBI taxonomy): domain Eukaryota; kingdom Metazoa; phylum Arthropoda; class Insecta; order Hymenoptera; family Apidae; genus Apis; species Apis dorsata. The sequence continues at coordinate 76,169 of NW_006263635.1, read as the reverse complement.
GATGTGCTTCGTATATATCTGCAAGGTAAGTTCAAATTATTATCAGTATTATTATTATTATCAGTATTATCAGTATTATTATAATATATTATCTATATGGTATTATATATATGAATGTTATTCTATTAATGAAACTTGAATAAATTTGTTTAGCCTTAATTTTATCTCTTTTTTTACATACTTTAGGTATTTAAAATAAAATAAATTATTAGAGGTGATATATAAAACTCGCGTGAATTCATAAAATTCAAATAAAGAGAATTATTTGATTATTGATTAATTATTTCTTATATCATTTCATTCATAAAATAATTAATATAACAATATTTAAATTTTAGATTTAAATTTTATTTAAAATAAATAAATATAATATATAAAATAAGTAAATTATTTTTTTAAATAAAAAAAATCTCTAAAAATTATTTTTAAAATGCTTATTTGTAAATTGATAATAGCACGTACAAAAAGAAAAAAAAAAGAGAATAAAAATAAAAAAAACTTTTTTTATAAATAAGAAAAATATATATACTTTTCTTTTTTATAAATATCTATTGAATTTGGAATAAATTTTTCTTTCTATAATAAATAAATATCTGCAATATAGTTTGAGAAATTTTATTATATTATTAAAATATTAAATTTTTCTTTGATTTCGAGATTGTTTTTGAATTTCAATTTGACAAGTGAATATCTTCCAATTAAATTATTGCAATTAGACATTATTTTATGTTTATAATATATTATAATAAATTTAATTTTAATTTTCTTTTAATACAAAAGCTGCTAAACTATTTCCTCAATTATATTTAACATTTGCAATTGATTTAATAGAAAATTAATGCTTCGTTTAATAAATAAATATTGATAGATTATAATCCAGAATTTTTTAAATTGCGCAATAAAAAACGCAAGTGTACATGATTTCATATATTTAAAAATATCATTTTGTTGAATAATTTTTATTATTTGTTTGTTCTTATTTTCCATAAAACATGGAAATTTTAATTTCTAGTAAATTATAGATTATATTAAACAAAGTTAACAATTTTTCGACTAATTCCAATTCTTGAATGAAATTAAAATTGAATGATATTAAATTGAATATAATATTAAATAATTCTATTAACAAAGCTGACACAATCGATAGAAATTTAAAAAACACGATATAAAGAATAAATAAAAAATAATAAAGAATAATTTTAATGTTGATGTGCTATAAGATCGAAAGAGAAAACAAGCAATGCTTATAATATTCTTAATAACGTATTATGCGCAAATACGCGTAATCGTCTGGTTCGTACAACGTCGAGTCATCCGATCGTACGATATGAACGGTCATTCGATTTCGTTTTCCACCCTCACAAAAGGATAACGTCTTTGTGGAACGCAGACGCGTTGAATGGGCGCCAGTGCGTAATTAATAAACACATCGTTAAATGTCGCGAGGCCAACCGATGGAAGAAGAAACGAGACAGAATGAGGGAACGGGTCATGAGAGTGGTCGGTGTCGGCAGAAAATAAATTACTGCTTGATAATAACGTGACTCCATTTGGCTCCCAAGCTGTACATTATTTTGTTATAAGTTACATTTTATAATGATAACCTCCGTCGTGGCGCCATCTCGTATTATTTATTGTATACCAAAGATGGATTGTTAACTGTTATTTATTGTTAAACATATACAAGTTTTCGTGGTACCATTATCATATTCAATTCTGTTATTTCAGTTAACTTCGTTATTTCTTGGATTCTTATTCACACTCTCATTGAAATTTTCTTTTTTATAATCTGCAAATGAACGATACGATAATTCTATGTTCCTTTTATTATTATGTTTTCAAATTCACACGATCAAATCATATATATGTATGTTCATGAAATTTTTAAAATCCTAAATTCATCATCATGATGCAAATATGCATTTTCTGTATTATGATATATTAAATTTGGAATAATTTTTTCAATAGATCTTAAGGAGCTATTATGATGTCATAATTGTACGATGATTTTTATTGCTTCAAAAATTCACTCCAGACAGACTCATATCTAGCTTCTTACTTATCTTGTCTTGCTGACGATACATCATAAAAAAAAGAAGAGCTTCCCCTTGCGATATTCCGATGTTTTTTGCTTACAGATAATCCGGTGTTGTGTGATCCTGGACTCGCAGACCTGACCGTGGCTTTCGAAGTTAATCACGCGAAAGTTTATGGTGTTGCCAATAATTGTCCGACTACCGTGGCGACTCCTACCGAACAAACGTCGCCACTTCCGCCATTACCACCGACGCTGTTGTTAGCTGCCGCGGCAGCTGCTTCCGGAGGAAATGTTTCTTTCGCCGCGACACTTGAGTAGTTCATTATAAAATAGAATAAGAATTCTAAGATGTGATCAATCGATAGAGAAAATTTGAATGAAAACGAAGAAAAACGAAGGATCGAGAAGAAGAATTTTTTGATTCACAGTTATTCGTTTGTGTGAAGCTATGCAATATCTACACACGAATAGACACACGTGAGAAATGATAATATTAAAAGTTTGTTTTATTGGTATTCATTGTGATAAACTAAAAGTGTGTGGAAATGGGCGGTGTAAATCTTGGTGTAACCTCGTTCCCCTTCACGTTCGACAGGCGTTTTAGTTCGTTTAATCTAATCCGCTTGCGTGAATTTCTTGGAAGCATGCAAATGAAAAAAAAAACGTTGTATAATAATAATAATAGAATAATATATACATACACACATATATATACAAACAGACATTCATTAACATCATGACATCATAAAAAATTTCATATGCGATTAATCTCATAATCGACAACTGACAATCGTTCGCGATCAGACGTCGGTCTCTAATCGATAGATGTGTTACTACATTTGTTATATGTAGTTATTAAGTAACGAGAAATATATATTTATTTTAGTGAATTTTAATCACATATCATATAGTTCGCACAGAATAATTCCCCATGTGTTCGATATAAAAAAAAAAACATTATATACTCGCTTAAAGAACAACGAGATCATTCTTATCGAGAAACAATTTATTAACGTTTCTATTTTTTAATTATAATTATTAATATGACATTATTACGTTGTAAATAGTTATTAATTTCGTTACTTCTTATACATCCTATTAACACTAGAGCTCGACGTTTTTTCGAATGTTTCATTTCGAATTCCAATTTGCATCTATTGTTTAAAAATTTCATCTACTTTTTCATCTTTTAATATATTAAAATAATTATATATGTATGTAGTATAAAAAAAAAAATAAGTATGTAGTATAAAAAAACTGCGCTATAGAAATGATATAAATAATTAATAAGAGTACTCAAAGCTCTCGAGATCGATTAAGAAATTAATCTTTTAATTGAACTCGAAATCATTATTAATCATCCATACTTCAAAGTATTATCCATAACGCTTATGTGACGTACTATGTATCATGATTTTTCGTGTTGCTTTAGATTATTCATTAATGACGTCGGTTAATATGTCTAATATCTAGTGTACAATTATATTGTGTAAGATAATATATAGAATTTCCAGAATAATATTTGCACATTTATATTATATTATATTATATTATATTATATTATATTAATAATGAATTTTTAAATTAAATATATTAGATAAAAATTTGTGCACAGGTATTAATCGTATCAAAACCGATAGACAACGTGAATACGGCTAGTATATATCATAATATAGTGCATCAATTCCCATCGTCGACGTTTCGATCTTTAATTAAATTCCTGAATGATCGAGTAAATGAACGATCGGGCAGGTCAATAGTGTAAGTGAAATCTGTTAACTTACGTTGTGTATGCGATATGGACTGATTGGCAGTGGGCGATCAATTGACTCTCTCGTTAACTCGTGCCAATAGGGATGAATTGTTATCAACGTGCTGCTACGCATACATAATCAATTGGCCCTTTCCATGTACGAGTAAGACGCGTAAATAATTCGTAGTTATGTTAATATACGAATTAATGTAAAGTATGATAAGCGAAAGATTCAAATTTTCGCAAGATATTAGACGAACCTGAATAAATAAATTTTCATCATTCAAGATTGTTTAAATAACCAGAACAACAGTGATGTAAATTAATGAATTGACATATATCTAATATTTTCAAATAAAAACAAAAATTTTAAAAATAAAAATTTTAAAAATAAAAATAAATAAAAAATAATATCTTCAAAATTTATCCAGAATGTTACATATTCATTTCATTCATTACCAAAAGTTATTAATATTGATTGTTAATTTTAAAATTGAAACAATTTATCAACAAAATATTTTTTAAATAAAATCAATTTTAAAAAGAAGGAGAAAAAAATCAAGTTTAAATCAAATTAAGTTAATATTCATAATCTAGCAAAATTAACAATTCAGCATTATATATGACATTATAGATGCTATGTATACAAATAAAAATCAAATGGAAACTTCTTTGTAATTTTAGATTTTAAATAATTTATCTTCACTGTGATTAGCAATTTATTGTTTTTATAAAAACATAATATATTAAGACATGATATAATGGCACAATATTCATAATAATATCAGAAATACTGTAACTACTAATAATTGAACATTTTAATAAGATCGTATTAATGTTAAATTTTGTAATATATAGTATTGGAAGTCTTTTATATATAATAAAACTATTCAGATATTAATTCTTGTTGTAAAATTTATTAATTTGTATTAATTTTATTATATTACATAGTTTTATTAAAATAGTGCTATAAAATAGTTAACTACATAAAAAATATAAAAATTAAAAAATATTAATTATTTAAACAAATATTATTTACTTACTAGTATATCTAAGATTTTAATTTTACTTTATATTTAAATAATATTGAAGAAAAATATGCCTAAGTTTACAAAGAAATGCAATTATATTTGAAATTTCTACTTGCTTAGAAAAATCAATAATTTCTTTAAAATCCGTTAAATGTTCAGTTTTAAGTGTGGGATGAATTTTTTCTACTGAAATATATAAAATTATTTATATATGTATATTAATTATTAATTATTAATTCATATTATAAACTTATAATTTTTAGAAACAAATATGTCATACCTTTCCATTGATCATTGTGATTAAGTAATAGTACAAAATATTCATCTTTTATATCAGTATCATTTATAAAAAAAGATACTTTAATTTGTTCTTGTTCTTTGTTATTGATTAAACGTATTCGGAAATCTAAATATTGTTTATAAGTTTGACAAGCACATTTAATACTTTTCCATTTTAATAACTTTTCTTCTTTTCTTTTCTTTGATTCTAAAATAATATGTCAAAAGTTTGTAATATAAAATTATATATATTATATTATATCTAATTATAGAAAATACCTTCATTTAATTCAACAATTTCAATAGATAAACTATTTCTTCTTGATTTTGTTTTTTTAACTTCTTCTTCTAAATTTTCTTGTTCTTCTATTATATTGGCAATTTTTTTATCTACAATTTTTTGTTGTAAATCTGTTGCATCAATTTCAGATTTTAAACTTTCCACTTCCTGTTGTAATTCTGATATTTTATTACCATTTTGTGTTCTTTTCTCAATACATTCTAAAAAAAAAGGAATTGACAAATATTATCAAATTATTGTTTATTATATATCAGATATAATTAAATTATTTATTTTTAAAAATTTAATAAGAAAAAATAAATCTATGATACATTTTTATATTTATTATATTACAAGTAAATTATATTAAAAAAAAACATTTTTTTATTACATCTCTAATATGTTTTTTGTATTTTTGTTTTTATGTGATAAAACGAATCGATTATTATATGTTAATAAATATATGTAATATATTATATAATATATTATAATATATTATATAAATAAGTTTATTAGGAATGTATTTTATATATACATAATATACATATATATATATATATATGTACACACACTCACACACACATATACATACCAATTTTATACGTAGTTGCATCTTCAACTTTAGCGGCAATTTTTGTTTGAATATTAGAATAATATGATTTTAACTTTTCTATTATACTAAAGTCTCTATTCTGAAGAACATGTGCGATATCAATATTAAATTCTTCCATTATTAATATGTGATTTTTATGTCTGTTTTTAACGTATTAAATTAAAATACATTTTAACGTACAATACTTAGCGTAGCCATTTAAGTTTTGAAGTAACAGTGCTACCACTAAACTAGACAAATATTACTAATACTTATAACCTTAAACTTAAAAATTATTCTGAGATATTGTTCATATTTAAATAGTGAAATATTATAAAATTGTCTATTTCAAAATAATTTTATTCAATTTCTAAAATAAAATCTAAGTTTTTAATATATATTATATGATGAATATATATGATATATGAATTATGTATATATGATGAATGAATTACATTATATATAATGCGGCAAATTTAAATTTTAAAATCAATTAAATATTAAGAAAAAATACGAAAATATAATTAACTTTTAAAAACATTTTTAATGATGAACATTCTAATATAATATTATTCACTTTTATTTAACCTGTATTTTATATATTTGATTTTTAAATAAAAGGAAGTTAATGAGTTATTTGAATTAGATAAGACGTATAATTTACCAGTTGTAATAATGAATAAATATTATTCATTATCAAAATCTCTTAATGTTTTAATACCATTTACAATGACATTGTTTTTTATTTATACAGATGCCAATCATACCCTTATCATATATATATAAATTGTTATCACATTTGAATCACGGCATACATTTTTCTTACTTCATTTAAAGTTTGAGTACAAGTATAAGCATCAAATATGATGTTTAAATTTTTACCAATTTTCATCATCTTCAGCATTACTGCTGTTTTTGTACGTATAATATCCTATTTTATAATACTGTTGAAAATATTTCGAAAATAATAAATTACTATATATAATTTTTTCATTATTTATTTTTAATTTAATTGCTTATTTAATATTCCAATAATTTCCATCTTCCAATATATTTTTCATAGATTGTATCATTATTTTAACTAGTAATTTTTATTATAAAATTCATGATTTTTTTTCTTTTTCAAAAAATATTTTTATATTTAAAAATTATTTTTCATAAAATTTATTAATATAGGCTTTTACGTTTGATGCAAAGGGTCAATTAGAAAATGCTAAGGTACGTATTTAAAATTTAATAATTTTTACGATTTATATATATAATAAATTATAATAATTAATAATATTAATAAAAATTTAAATTAATTAATATTTTGAATAATAAAATTTTATATTAATATTAGCTTTCTCTTTCTTTACATTAATAATATTATATTTTATCAAAATATACTTATTCATTTTTCACATAGAATTTAATAAGAAATCATATATTAAATAAAATTTTTTAAATAATTGAATATATTTAGTTTTTTTGAACTGATAATAAAATAAAATAAAATAAAATGAAAAATTTTTAATATGAATTTTAATGCAAAATCTTGTCATAGTTTGATTACAGCTCTCAAGCAAACTTACAGGAAGCTAGCAATGCCAGTAATAGTGACAATGACAGTGATAATAACAATGACAGTGATAATGACAATGATAGTAATAGTGGAAGCAACGAAAATAATGATGACAACCAAAATTTATCTGATCTTAAGAACAAAAATTCTCAGCTTACTGATGATTTGGAAAAACTTATAGAATCTGTAGAGGATATACTTGAAAATGAGCTGAGAGGAGTAACAAACGAATCTATACATATTTGGGAAAGTGTAAAAGACAAACTCATTTCAATCGAAAATAATTCCAAAGTGAATTTTCAAAATGTTACGAGTAATATAGAAAATATCCTGAATAATTTTAACAATAAAACCCATAATGTCTTCGAACATGTTAGAGATATTGTACAAAACGAGACAGAAGCATCTAAGAAAGAACTTTTGAAAGCTTACAGAAAATTGAAGAAAGATATAGCTAAACTTGAAGAAAATGGAAATAATATCTCGCAAAAAATACGCGAAGAATTTAAAAAATTCTTTGAAGAAACTTATGAAAAATTAAAAAATACTACTTATTTTCTGGAAAATGCGATAAATGAAGCTGAAAATAAAGCTAAATATATTTTAAGTGAAGTGAAAAATGTTACATTAAGCGAATTACAAAAAATCGAAAAAAAAGGTGCAGAAATATGGCAAGAAGCGAAAAAAGATCTTCAATCAATGGAAAAAAATGCAGAAGATGCTATAAATAAGATAACAGATTCGATGAAAAAATTGAAAAACGAAACCAATGAAGTTCTTCATAAACTTTCAGAAGCGCTGAATGAAAATATAGAAGAAATCAAACAAAATGTTACCAAAATTGCAAATGAAGTGAAAGAGATTGTAAACAATACAGTATTTGAGATCAAAAAAGCAGTAAAAAAATTTCGACAAGAAATTGAAGAAGATGCTGAAGAGGTCAAAGAAAAAGTGATTGAAATCATAGATGATTTAAATGAAAAATTATCTCAAATTGCCAACCAAACTGCTAATACTTTAAAAGAAACTGAAGAAATTCTTGAAGAACAATTTGAACAAGCCAAGCAAAATATTTCTCGACTTGTAGATAAAATAAAAGATGTTGTTTCAAATATTTATCGATCTGTGAAGAGTTCTATGTTAGATATTATTGACAATATCAAAAACGATATTAAAAATATTAAGTCTAAAAATGATGTATTCTTATACAATATAACGCAAACAATCGAAAATAATGTGGAACAAGTAAAACAAGAAATCACGAAAGTCGTAGTTGATCTTAAGAATAAAACTCAAGAACAATTAGAACATCTCAAAAATAAACTCGGTGAATTAAAAGGAGAAACCTCGCAGGCTAAAAAAATTATTAGACATAAAATAAAAGAAATTATCAAAAATGTTACCAATGTGCTTGATAATTTGGAGCATAACATAAACAATACTTTGAGATATGTCCAAAATAAAACTTCTGAGATTATAAATCACGTAATAAATATAATTAAAGAAAAAATACAGGAAATCATACAAAAATCTGCTCAAATTGTAGCAGAAGCGACAAATACAATCGAAGACATTAAAGAAAATACAGCCGTAATTTTGAATAATACTTTGACTGAATTAAGAAAAGATGCCAACAATCTTTTGAACAATGCCAAGGAAGATGTTCATAATATAACTAATCAAGTTGAAAACCAAGTTTTTAATGTTCTTAATAATATTAAAAACGTTACAAAAAATTCATTGAAAGATATTGAAAATATTACATCTTATGAAAAAAATTTAAAAGAAATAATTCATCATATTTCAAAAGATTCTAGATCTATAATAAATAATGTTTTGAATGATGTTCATGATACTATTCATGTCATTTTCAATGATACTAATGATACTATTGAACATATAATTAATAATGTCAATAATGTTACTTCTAATATTTTTCATAATGTAAAAAATGCCATACAAAATGGAATAAATGATACGAAAAATAATATAAAAAACGTATTTGATGGACTTCAGAATTCTGTTCAGAAGGTTTCCGATGCTGTGCATTATTTCAATAATAATGTAAAAAATATACTTATAGGTAATATAAATATTTTACAATAATTATTATATATATTAAATATTAAATAAAATGTTAATGAATTCTATAAATAATTTTTGTTATAGGTAATATAAAGAATTTTAGTCACAGCAAGTAAGTTTAATATATATTTTCAAATTTTTCAAATAAAATATACGACATAATATTTATATAATATAAAATTATATATCTTATACTAAAATGTAAAATTCCATTTTTGTTTCATAAATATTGTTTATATTTATGTTTAGTTCCCATTTGGGATTTAAGTAACAAACACAAGCTACAGACTACATCATCTTAAATGGAATCAAAGACAGAAGATTGGAAATTATTAAACAAATAAAATAGTTTTCAAATAAACAGCAGTGAAAAAACAAAATAAGAAATCAACATATTGAAAGTGCATGCTGATTTTGTTTAAGTTAAAAAAGAACATATATGTTTATATTAAATATAAATAACTGTTATTTATGATATTAATAAAAATAGTTAAATTAAATATAAATCTAATTTAATAAACTAAATTATTGAAACATTATATTAGATTGTGATTCAGATGATTGTATATCATTCCAACAAGCTATTTCTGCCATTTCCAAATTACCATCTTCTGTTAATGTTAAAATTTGTTTTTCAGAATTGTCTTTAAGTTTTATAGCTAAATCTGTGATACCATCAGAATGTGATGCCATCACTGAGGAATGTGTTGGTGTTTCATTAATTTCAACAGGTTGTAAAATACGTACATATATTGGTTGACCAGTTGCAGAAATATTATCTACAATTAAAAAACATTTTATAATAAAATGTTTTCTAATTAAACATGAACCTTAAATTCTTACCAGAAGTTAAAATATTTTGTATTGATAAATTTTCAGAATTTGATAATCTTATTATAGGAATATTTTCATTACGATTTGAAATTTGTGATTCTGAATATGTTTCAATAGTCATAATTGGTACATTTTGTTGTATACTTTTTTCCAAAATTGGAATATCCAGTATAGTTTCATCAATATCTTTCAAAGATGATTCTGAAAGACATTTAGAATATAATTTATTGACCACAAAAGCAAACCATTATAGAATTATAGAAAAGTAAATATTTTAGAAAACCTGTTTGTTTATCTTGAACTCTAGCCTGATCATTTATATGTTCTTTCACATTACAATCATGTGATTCTTGTTGACTTTCATAAAATTGTACACCACATTTATCACAAAATATTTTTTGTTTAATGTGATCTCTAATGTGATGGACCATAAATGAATTATGAAGTGTGGTATATTGACATTTATCACATTGCAACCAAATATTACTTTTTTTATGTTTGGGCTTTTCAGTAATATTTGAAGATAAAATAACATCTTTCCTATTTTGATAAGTAGTTACAGTTTGATTGTTACATTTTGTTATCTGTGGTGGTTGAGAACGCTTTTGTTTCTCACTATTACCAAGAAGTTCTCCTTTTTCCAAAGAATATTTTTGCTCCAAAAATCTCAAAACATTATCACGTACATTACACATTTCAACATCAAGTCTATCAAGTGTATTAATAAGATTAGCACAACTTCGACAAATTACATCATCTTCTGATATTACTACCATATATCTATATTTTTATATAAAAAGGATAATTATAATACATTTAATTTGAATACAATGATACTGAAATGTGTATAATGTTCACATAATAACTGCAATAAGATACTACCTTTCACCAACTAATTCTCCAAGTTTTTCTATTACTCTAGTTCTTGATATTTGAGTTCTACATGTAGCCAAAGAATAATGACGTCCTTGAATCTTTGCATCACATACAAAACATTGTAATTCTTCCAAAAGTTTTGAATTATTATAGTCATTACCAGTATCAGAAACAGTTACATTTGTGCAATTGTTGCTAATATCTTCAGAACAAATATCATGTCGTTGTCCTATTGACAACATTGAAGTTATATTTGCCATTGGACTAATGACAATAATTTTTTTTAATAGGAATCAAGGTTAGGATACAAAATAGGACATATAAGGTGTATAACTGCAAAAAAATAATACAAAATAAAGAATATATAATTTTGTATTATAAATATTACACTGTACTTTTCTTTCCCATATTTTATAATAATATGATAAGATTAATGTATCAATATAATATAATTTTTTCACAAGATTATTACCACAGTATAAGATCATATAGCTAAAATATATTTTATGCCATCTTGTGAAGATTGATGAAAATAAATACATAAATTATGAATTTATATATATATGTATGAAATACTCAGAATAATAAATATAAGGTAGTATAACAATAAACTATAGCATTTTCTTGTTTAGGGACCAACATTGCTAGAATTCCCTAAAAAATAGAGAAAAAATAATAAAAACTATTATAAATGAAATATAAGCTAGATCTAACATTTTTGGGATTTTATGTCCTATGTTTTGAAATATCAATTGTACAAAAAATCAAAGTTAGATATGTCTTCTATGATTTAGAGTAGTTAATACTGAAATTGTATTCAATTACATTAAAAGTTGATCAAATATATTAAAAAAATCGATGAAGACATATCTTTTAAAAATAAGTTCATCTTATATAAGGATTATTTTAATTTAAATTTCTTATATTTATTTTTATATATTCATCAACATATAAAAAATGAATTTATATAAATATAAAATATATATATGACATAAATATATCATTGTATAATAAATATACAAAAATAAATATATATAATATGTAACATATACTTACAATAGTATATATAATATATAAAATTATATCGAAATATTGTATTAAGATTTTTAATAAGTTAGATAAAGGAGATAATAAAATTAATTAGATATCAAAGTCATCACATATAAATTTTATAGAGCAAGTACAGATAAAAAAACAAATAGTAAAAAAAGAATAGAGATAGAGTAAAAATCATGGAATCAGCATCATGAGAATACATTAATAAAACTAATATAGACAAGAAGAAAAATAGAAAAAGAATTGATAATCAGCACCATCTGTCGTATGCTAAAAATATCTATTCAAAGAATAAAATAAAATAAGAATTAGAGATCAGTATCATTTCTATAAAGATATTTATAGAAAAATATTTCTATTTATAACATTATATCGCATAACATTATCAGTTTTTAAATTTTTACCAATGATTATAATCTGTTTTTTCACTATTACTGTATTTCATTATATTTTCTAGACATTTTTTCCTTACTTCTGGCAACCCTGCTTATAATCTTTAGAATCTATTATTATTTTAGTGCCATTCTCAATATTAGAAATTCAACATAAAGTAAAACTGTATACAGATAAATTTTTTCGTATATTTTTATATTGTACATATCTAAATAATAAAAAAATAATATTTCAATTATTTTTTATAAAAATAAAAAAATAAAATTATAAAATTTTATTATTTGATATTATTTATTTATTAATGAATAAATATATATTAATGAATTTAAGTTAGAATAATAAATAATAAAAGGAAATTTTTATGATAAAGATAAAATTTATAACATAAATACTATATAAACATAAAAATATATATTTATATATAATTGAATACAACAAACAAATATTATCATGAATAATTTCTGATATTCTAAATGATTAAAATAAAAATTAAAAAAAATTTTGTGTATAATAATTTGTATGTTTTAAAGAAAATAATTTAGTGCAGGATGGGACGTAATAAAGATTCAGAAACAGATAGTGTTTTATCTGAATTTGAAAATGAGGTAAAAAACATTAAAATTACAGAAAGAGAAAAGCCATATAAATGTAGTTTTGTTGGATGCAACTTGGCTTTTTATAGACCATCCAGATTACAAAGGCATATTAGATTTCATACTGGAGAAGTAACATTAATATTTTAAGACTTAATTTTGATTATTTTTGATAATTTAACTTAAATAACTATGATTCATTTATTTTTAGAAAAATTATAAATGTAATTATCCAGGATGTGATAAAGCCTATACTAATAATTGTCATTTAAAACGTCATATGAAGAATCATAGTATAAAAAAGACATTATATAAGTAAATATATATTTCTTTTTAGTGCTTTATTGTTTTACATGAATTTTTAATATATTATTACACTTTTTATTTAAGGTGTCCAGAATGCTCATTATATATTAGTAATCGAGATAATTTGAAACGTCATTATAAGAGAATTCATGACAGACTGACTTGCAAAAAATGTAATGAAACTTTTATAAAAAAATATCAATTAAAGATACATATGACAACACAACATTTAGTTTCATATAAGTGCAATGAATGTAATAAAAATTTTACAAATTTAACAAAATTTAAAAGACATGAATCAAGTCATAAGAAAAGTGATAAACAATATTCATGCAATATGCCTGAATGTAATGAAGTTTTTAAAAAATGGTTACTTCTTTGTGCTCATATAAAAACTCAGCATGTACGTGGTAAGTATTTATTATTATATTTTTTATACATAATTTAGTTTAAAAAAAATATTTAATTGTAACTATAATTGTAAATATAATATATTTTTTAAAAATATATTTGTTTAGATCACAAATGCAAGGATTGTGATAAAATATTTTTGACTAAACGACATTTAAAAATTCATTCAAAAGTTCATATGGAAAATAGATCTGTTTTATCTTGTCCATACGAAAAATGTCCGCGAGTTTATTATTTTAATTGGAATTTAAAACAACATATACGAACTTATCATTTAGGAGAAAAATACGAGTGTGATATATGTAAAATAAAGATTGTAAATAAAAAAAGATTAGCTGAACATATTCAGAAATTACATATGTCAGAAAAAAGAATAAAACAATCAAAAAAATTGCGCAAAAAACGAAAAGATGCTGGATTACCTAAAAAAAGTACGGCGTCCAAATTAATTGGAATTAACTTATCACCAGAAATAGAAAAGATAATATTAGAAAGAAAAGAAGATATAATATATGAACAATTTAAAATGGTACCAAGTGATGATTTAGTTTGTAATTAATTTTTTTAATAAAACAAAAAAAATTATTTATGTATTAAATTATTGATTTGTGTACTTTTATAATTTAACACAGACTTGTTTAATGTATCAATATATCAATAAATCTTAGATAAAGCTAGCTGCAATACTAGCAAAATATTGAAACATATTTTTTTCAAAGCTATAAAATCCTATATAGAAATCTAAAACCTCAATTTGAAAAATAAAATAATTTTTTAGTTTTACTTTTCCTTTTGAATTCACAAAAATTAATTAGCATATTTTTTTCTTTATTACTAATTTTATTTTAAGAGAATAAAAATATTTTTATAAAGATTAAATTCTTTATAATTATAAAATTTTTTAA